>NW_009734689.1:15031-16527 GCF_000703405.1 Apaloderma vittatum | reverse complement strand
CCTGCTGAGATTGTCTCATTAGTCTGTAAATAAGTTGCTCCTCCCGGTAAGCCTCCTAAAAGATAAATATTAAGCACAGGTTATAAACTATTTCACAGAGAACTCACTAGTATTTCATATAAGAAATATTAATTAAGTCATGTAACAGCATTTACCTCCTCATTTGCTACACAAATCCAGAACAACATATGTATCTATTTATGAGTACTATCTTTGCAAACTGTGTAACTGTAGAACTACAAAAGTGAATTCTGAATATGTCTCAACTGAGATAGTAAAAATATATTTGTTCAGATTAACTCAATTTTAACTTGGATATTTCTTGTGTGCAAAGAAACGGCAACGTACTTCAAATAATTGCTTCTGCATGTAAATATACAGTCTTTCCTTAAATTAACTTATCCTTGCTCTTTACCAGTCCCTATTCTCAGCAATACTCTTCTGGATCCTTAAACAGTATATTCTCAGACTAGTTGAATCTTTTAGATTGGAAAAGACCTGTAAGACCATTGAGACCAATCATTTGTCTTCTTTTCTGTTGGAAGTTCTTCCCCAAAATCCCTCTGATCCCAGTAAGAGATGAAGAACAGGTTTAAACTTGGGATTTCGTCAATTACCTCCTCTGTTCTAGAGACTGGGCATGTGAGGAAGCATTCAGAACAAAGGAAAATACAAGACTTCTATGTACGGTTTCAGAGTCCCATATTTGGTAGTATAAGAAAATCATTCTGAACCATTGCTTGAAGCATGTTCAGGGCGCACAGACACTTTGAAGGCTGCAGACTATGACTCTTCAAAGTACGTGTCAAAACTTAGTGACATCTTCTCAGTACTACACTACTCCAGAATGCTTTTGGTATCTAAACTAATGTTCAACCTAACCTCAAGTTTTGTCTCACTACTTTCATGGTTCAGAACTACTTCTGAGTTATAAGCAAAAGCATCATCTTGCTTTTCAAGCCCGCATTGCCAAATAGCACTCTTACAGCAGAATTTTAGAGGAAATTTTTGATTCCCTGGACATTTGTTTTAGATGCAGCAAAACTGAAAACTTCTTGGAAATGTATTGAAATTTAAGGATCTAGATCAGGAACTGATTTGAAGATGATAAATTGTTTTTCCTAAGAATAGAGGAATAGGTAAAGCCAGTTAGTAGTAGTATGAAAAACAAATCAAAATAAAGTATCACTTTCATTATCTTTTAATCTGGTTTATTTTCCATCAGCTGTCTATGACAGAAAGGGCAGAACACATTACATAAATTCACCTATAAATGAAAAATTAAACATTATATATTAACATACTATTTATGAAAGAAGTCTACAAGGAGCTCTACATCTGTGTTACACAATGCAACGCTAACATCTGTAACGGATTTCTAACATAAAGCTGTAAACCATGGCTACTTTAAACACAATAGTAAGAACAGCAATTTTTAAAGTAATTCAGATCTTTAATGGTGATTTTACGGAGAAGCCAGTATCTTTCAAAAAAAC
>NW_009734689.1:7430-15000 GCF_000703405.1 Apaloderma vittatum | reverse complement strand
TCTTTCCATATTTTTAAGTTCCTTTCCCTTCACAATTGCTGGGAATTTTAAATAATTTTCTATTTAAATGGAAACTAAATTCCAGTTGAATTCTGGTGACTTGAAAAGACTAAGATGATATAAGAATCTCTCAACATTTTGGTTATTCTAAACAAAATGTGAGCTTTGCACTCTCCTTTACTAGCATTGAATCTCATTGAATCTGCATGGTAGTTCTAATGGCAAAGATGTGGTCACCTTTAATTCCATAGTGTTTCATAAGTACACAAAGTCTCTCTACAAAGTTTATTACAAAATAAGGATCTGATTTTGAATGTGCTTTGTTTTGTGCTCTATAGAGTACCGGTTTTACACTGATTTTCTACACACAGAATTATCATGTATGCAATTGAAAAGGGAGACTGAGTATCTTTATATGGACTTTATATTTTCATACTCATGCTATGTGGTATTTGATAGAGTTCAGGCAATAAACTTTTCCAATAGCACGGCCTACTGAAGAGTTACTCTGTCCATTTGTCTCTTACATTCCCAAAATCAAGGCAGTAAAAGGAGACATGATGCCCTATGCTGTCTCGGATCTATCCACTGTTTCTTTGGACTTAGTATTTCACGAAGATTTCAAAGAAGAATAGAGGCTATAGAGACTTTGCTTCCTATTATTAGTAAATATCCTACGTTATTTTCTTTAGTTGCACCTGGTTATCCTCAGCCATGGAATAGTATAGCAATAAAGAGGAAAATGGATCTTTAAATGAAAGTTCTGAGGGAACTGAAGGAATCATCCTAACAGAGTGATTTGTCATACATAACCATCAACTGTACGCTGCAACTAGTTGCTCCACTGAGAAATCAAAGCACCGCACATAGTTTGCATAGGAAATGGAAAGCATCTTTCGAAAACCTCAGGGCAGCCAAGAGACTTTGTTAACTGAAGGGCAGAGAACTTCAATATCATAAAACAGAATCATAGCATGTGTTGGATTGGAAGGGACCTTTAACAGTTATCTACTCTACCTTCCTGCAGTGAGCTCAGAGCCCCATGAAGACTCCACTACCATTCTGGGCAACCTGTTCCAGTGTCTCCCCACCCTGATTGTAAAAAATTTCCTCCTTGTATCGGGTCTAACTCTATCTTTTTTTAGTTTAAAACCATTTCACATTGTCCTGCCGCAATAGGCCTTGCTATAAAGATTGCCTCCATCTTTCTTTTAGGTCCCTTCTAGGTAAGGGACCCCTAAAGATCATCTAGTCCAACCACCTCACTAAAGCAGGATTGCCTAGAGCACATTACACAGAACATCCAGGTGGGTTTTGAAAGTCTCCAGAGGTGGAGACTCCATAACCTCCCTGGCCAGCCGGTTCCAGTGCTCTGTCACCCTCGCAGTAAAAAACGTTTTCCTTATCTTTAGATGGAACTTCCTGTGTTCTAGATTGGGCCCTTGCCCATTGTCCTGTTGCTTGGCACTACTGAAAAGAGTCTGGCTCCATCCTCCCTACGTCGACCATTTAGATATTTATAAACATTGATAAGGTCTCCTCTCAGCCTTCTCTTTTCCAGGCTTAACAGTCCCAGCTCTCTCAATCTTTCCTTGTAAGATGAAAGATGCTGCAGTCCCCCAGTCATCTTCATTGCCCTCCGCTGAAATCTGTCTGGTAGTTCCCTATCTCTTTTGAACTGGGGAGCTGAGAATTGGACACAGTATTCCAGATGTGGCCTTATAAGAGCAGAAGAGATGCAGAGGATTACCGCTCTTGAAGTACTGGCCACACATTTCTTGATGCACCCCAGGATACCATTGGCCTTCTTGGTGACAAGGGCACATTGCTGGCTCATGGTTAGCTTACCTGTCTATCAGGACTTCATGATTCTTCTCTTCAGGGCTGCTTTCCAACAGGTCTACCCCTAACCTATACTGGTATATGAGGTTGTTCCCCTACATTTGCCCTTGTTGAGCCTCATTATGTTCCTCTCTGCCCAGCACTCCAGCCTGTCCAGGTGATGCTGGCTGGCAGCACAGCCTTCTGGTGTGTCAGTCATTCCTCCTAGTTCTGTATTATCAGCAAACTCACTGAGAATACACTCCGTCCTCTCATATAAGCCCTTGAAGTATATGTTGAACACGACCAGATCCAGTACTGACCCTGAGGAACACCACTGGCTACAGACCTCCAACTCGACCCTGTGCTGTTGATCACAACCCTCTCAGCCAGCTCTCAGTCCACCTCACTGTCCACTCATCTAACCCACACTTCCTGAGTTTCCTAATGAGGATGCTGTGGGAGATTGTGTCAAAAGCCTTGCTGAAGGCAAGGAAGATGACATACACTGCCCTCCCCTAACCAGTTAGCTGTGACCTGGCAGAAGGCCATCAAATTGGTCAAGCATGCTTTCTCCTTGGTGAATCCATGTTGACTTCTCCCAATAACTTTCTTTTCTTCCACATGTTTTGAGATGAAATCGAGGACAATTTGTTCTATCACCTTTCTGGGGACAGAGGTGAAACTAATGGGTCTGTAGTTCCCTGGGTCATCCTTTTTGCACTTTTTGAAGACTGGAGTGACATTGGCCTTCCTCCAGTCCTCAGATTTGACCATCCAACCCATTCCTTATCCACTGAACAGTGCACTCAATATTCTAAGTAATTAAATATTTTGACATGCTGAGTAGTCCTAAAAAGAGTCAGCAGAAAATTTCTGAGAAACAAGAATACATGAAAACACAAATAACTCAGAGCTATGCAAAGGATAAATTAGGATTCATAACTCCAACCTCCTACTTTCCTAAAGGATGTTTATTGGATAGAGGAGTGAAGCATTAGTAGCTGTCTTTCATGGAAATAGGAATGGACAAAGAACTAAAACACAAGGTTGAAATGTTTTGAAACTTCTGGGCAAGTTAAGAAACAAAATAAAAATGGTAGTATCATTTTTTGACCTAACATTCTACACCAACTTCTTCACAGAGGACTGTGAAGTGCCTGAAGAAAACATAAGCATCATAAATGGGACATCCTTGTAATCATTTCAAGAATTACTACCAAGAAAGCATAATAAACAGCTTTTTTCTTTTACCGACTTGAGACAACAGTGGCATCCAGTGGCCACATATTAATGTGTTTAAGTTTCACGTTCATACATAATTACTACACCATGCTTTTTTATTTTCTGTTTCCTTGTAAATACAAGGTTTCAACCAAGGAATGCCATGCCTGCTGGGTTTTAGTATGTTTTTCAGAAAGGGTATGTGTTTTGGTAATTTAAGTTTCAGCTTTGGTAGCAGGAATAGAAGGCAGGTCTTCAACTGATTTTTAGTAATCTCATCTCTGCTGCCTTCATTTGATCCTTTATAATGTTTAGATTACTAATTTTGCGTAGGTTACATACGTCAGCATACATTTTCTCACCTCTTCAGCTTCATGCGCTATTAATTGTTCCATTAGCATTTTTCGTCGTCTCTTCTCTCGTTGTTCTCTAGCAAAAGTATCTTCCTCTAAACGTTTTTGAATTTTCCTTATATATTCATCATCTGAATAAGTACTTAACAGCTCAGTTGCTGACTGTGCTGTAGTTTCTAGAGTCATTTCTTGCAGCTGTGTTTCCAGTGCTTCTTGTGTACCACTGATGGAAAAGATTAAAAAGGTCATTGACTTTACAGGGATTACAGTTCTTAGAGGTGTTTTTTCATACAGATCCATGTGCAATTATGTGCAAACCTGACAAATGCACAACAGCACTTTTTGTGGGCACTGTGGCTACTTGTGCCCTACAATGACCACTAAGACCAGAAGAGGGCTCCAACACTGACTTGAGTCAACAATTAGTTCATTTGCTAACATGAAGCTAAATTCTACTGAAATGGGAAATTAGGATGGCTCACAGAATGTGAAAGAAAGATGGGTTGCTATTAAATATATCCATACACTCTGAGTGCAGTTTTTCAGAGTTATTAATCATAGGTTGTTTGCACAGTAGTACGCATAATTGCCACCTCTTCTGGGCATGGTATATATATCACTAAAGGTGACAGGATGGCTGTTACTTAAAATTATTCACAAATAATCAACATAAGTCTAAGGAGAAAGGTTACTTCTCTCTGTTTCCTTTGAAATGTGTTACTGTGCATGTACATCCACAATCATTCTCATGTCTCTGCAAATCTAACTGACCTTACAGTCTCAATGACTGTACACAATTAAAGAAAATGTAAAATCACTGTAACAATACCAGAGCTGGAATGTTTGCAGTCCTAGTGGGACAATCACTCAAAGGATAATCACAGTTTAAGCTAAACAAGCTACTACATTTTCCTCAAGTAGCTGTCTAACATAGATAGAAGCACATAAGGTAAGATCCTTTCTAATCTTAAAAATCTAATATCTTAATATTACCTGTCAGTGACTTGTCTCTGTACTGCAGATGCACTTCCTGCCATAAACTTCTCGAACTTTTTAATCTCCTTGTATGTGTCCTGAAGAAATAACACAAAATTAAATGTTTCTTTTTTCTCCACAAAGCCTCGTAGGGAAGGTTCAACGTACTAAGTATTAGGAAATTATTTTTATGTCGTGTTAGTACAATAGAAATATTTACACTGAACATATTCTAAGTAACAGCTAAATCATGAAAAAAGGCAAGACTATTTCCACAGCCTTCTTCCCCCTTCCCTTTTCCTAGCTATACCTATGTCCATCAGCCAGAAAATCCTAAGATTTTGCAGGTACATTCTGCGGGATAATTCTGATTTCGTGCAGGACTCCAGCAGTTTATAGAATTCCTATCATTCAGGAACTTGAAACAAAATATTTGGGACTATGATTTTCTTTAGATTTACTAGTTTGCATTTATCCCTGACACCTACTCTAGCCTCTGTGTTCCTATAGTCTACATTTAAATACATCTGTTGTGGCTGCACAGTTGTAAAAACTAATAACATTTGCACTGATGACAATACAATCTATGGATTGCAAGATTACAATGCAAGTACTCCTCAGTACTAGCTAATACAGAATATTTTTTTATTGCTGCATTGCAATCATGTCTTGATTTGATCTAAGACTATTCTAAATTTCAGCTGTTACAAACATTTTTGATAGAGAGAGAGTTCTAGAGTGTTACAGAAGTATTTATATATTATAGTTCAAAACTGCATCATGCACAAATGAGAACGAAACATTAATGCTTTTATTTCACACATTCTACTCAGTAGACTAGAAGCTAAAATACTGTCAGCAATTAAATTAGTGCTTACTTACGGTATACATTCAGTAAGAATTTTCTCTTGCATCAAGACAAACATTTACTCAGTAACAAATGCAGAATCACAATCATTAATATTTAGGCCAATTTTCACCAGTTGAGTTTACTATATCATTTTAACAGTTACATCAGCAGTTTTTGGATGGTGCAGGTACAGTATTTGTGCCAGAAGTCATATATTTTGCAAGTTCATATAATTAAAAGAATATAGAGTTACCTCTGCTTCTCTTTTCTTCTTCAAGAATTTTTTGGCTTCAATAGCTTTTATGGTGTGTCTTGGCAGTGGCTTTGGAATCTGTATAACGGCTGCTTGAATCCTGGCCATTATTTCATTTTGCCTCCTTCTTCCTATGCGATGCTAAATATACCACATATTGTGTTCAGATACTTCAGTTGAAATAAAATTCACTATATGGCCCTAATAGACTACCTATATTTCTGTGAAGTAAATGTAAAAAAAAAAATCTTCTAGGAAGAAAGTAGAAGGGCTTATCAGGCTCTAAGCTTGAGCAACTGACTTTCTCTTTTTTTAACTTGAAGTGGATAACTGAAATGCCATGAAAGCAAGAAATTCTTTATCTTTTGTCCACAGTCGAATCTTGTCTTAAGAATACTCTCAAGCACTGTATTCATAAATCACCATTTTTATATCAAGAAGTAGATTTTGTAAAATGCATTTTAAATTAAAGTATCACTCTACATTCTGAATAATTTGACAGCTTAGCAGTATGATGTTCACAATACTTGAGGATGAGGACTTTTTTTTAAAGTGCCATTATCAGAAAATGGTACATCTATATATGCTATGCCTGCATTAACAAATAGTGCTGTGCAATAGAAGCACATCTTGTAAAGAAAAACAGTTTGTGCTCAGTGTCTATTATGCTTTAAGGGCTTGTATTAAATTCCAGCTCTAGTGGTACCTGTGTCAGGTCAGAATTCAGCACAGAAACTGAGAATACTGGTTTCCTGGTAAAGAAACCGAGAATACCATTAGGTAGTATTAGAACTGAACAATGACTCAGATGATCAAGAAGTAACAAGCATTTAAATTGCACTAGTTAAAAGTGCACTACAGATACATTTATTTAAATGTGGAATTGAATGGAAAAAAAAGGTTTTTTACACAGAGCCAAAGATAGTTAAAAAAATCAATAATATATCAAATACGATATTAATAAATGTTCCCATATCTTAAGAAATTAGTTCCTTTTTTTATCAGAGTAGCTACACAGAGCTACAAGATGTTCTGAGTCCAACGTACTATAGGTCCCCTTCCCTGCTTCCTTCTCCTGCTTTTGAACTGTCCTGGTTCGAGCTGGCCCAGCCCTAACCCTTGACATGAACAATGCTTCATCTTTTCTTCACAGACGAAGAATGCCACAATCAGCTTTTATAAGGATACTTTAAATGCAGACGGTTGTGAAATTTACACTTTGTCTTCAAATCTATAAATATTTCCCATGCATGAAAATATGCAAATATTGTCAATTTAATATTAAAGTTATTTTAAAATATTCCTATTTTTAAGGGTCTTACGACAGTAAGTTGGCTTTATATGTATATATCAACGATTGCCTTACTCTGACAATGAAGAGTCAGATTGATATTACATATCAATGGTTGGGGGTGTTGGTAGATGAGAAGCTCAACATGAGCCGGCAGGGCACTCATGCAGCCCAGAAGGCCAACCGCATCCTGGGATGTATCAAGAGGAGTGTGACCAGCAGGTAAAGAGAGGGGATTCTCCCCCTTTACTCTGCTCTTGTGAGACCCCACCTCAAATACTGCGTCCAGTTCTGGTGTCCATACCATAAGAGAGACAGATCTGTTGGTATGAGTTCAGAGGAGGGCCACAAAGATTATACAGGGGCTGGAGCACCTCTGCTATGAGGATAGCCTAAGGGAACTGGGATTTGATTGTGTTCAGTCTTGAGAAGACTCCAGGGGGACCTAATAGCTGCCTTCCAACACCTGAAGGGAACATACAGGAAGGCTGGGGAGGGACTTTTACAAAAGCGTCCACTGACAGGACAAGGGGAAATGAGTTTAAGTTAAAGGAAAACAGATTTAGATTGGATCTTAGGGAAAATATCTTCAGTACGAGGGCGGCAAGACTCTAGAATACATTGTCTAGAGAAGCTGTGGATGCTCCCTTCCTTGAGGTTCAAGGGCAGGTTGGATGAGGCCTTCAGTAATCTGGTTTAGTTGAGAGGCATCCCTGGCCATGACAGGGAAGCTGGATTAGATGATCTCCAAAGTCCCTTCCAACTTAGGCCATTCCATGATTCTATGATTCTATGATTGCCAT
>NW_009734689.1:460-7406 GCF_000703405.1 Apaloderma vittatum | reverse complement strand
ACATGACTCTGTAGCGCAGAATTAACAAACATTCACACCGGCTTTAACTGACTTATTATATAAATCACCTGCAGAAAATATTTCTTCAGAAGCCTATAAAAAGTAAGTAGTCACCTTTTCGATGTCTTGGGCTCTTTGTTCCTCTTGGAGCTTCTGAATTTTCTGCTGTTCTGCAATACGTATATGAGCTATTTTTCCTTCTATTGCCTTAGATTTTACTTCAAAATGCTCTGAAATCTGCCGTAGCTGCAAGTCAGTCTGGCGTGGTGTTAAAGTTTTCAAATGCTAAAATTAAGCATCAAACAATGAAGAGTCAGAAATAGTAAGGAACATATTTAAACATTACAGTTTTGCAATGGTAATTTCAAATTGTTTTCCTGTGTTAATGCACACAGAACAACACCTAAACATGGTAGAATATTTTTGAGAAAATAGGACTCACTCCATTGAAAAGAACATGAAGATTTGAAATTGAACAGTGCTAAACTTTGTTTAGATTAGAGAAAAGAAGGTTGAGGGGTGACCTCATTGCTCTCTGCATTTTCCTCAGGAGGGGACATGGAGAGGGAGGTGCTGATCTCTTCTGCCCAAGATCCAGTGACAGGATGTGCGGCAGTGTTTCAAAGCTGCACCTGGGCAGGTTGAGGCTCGACATTAGGAAGCATTTCTTTATCCAGAAAGTGGTCAAACCCTGGAACAAGTTTCCTAGAGAGGTGGTCAATGCCCCAAGCCTGTCAGTATTTAAGAGGCATCTGGACAATGCCCTTAATAACATGCTTTAACTTTTAGTCAGCCCTAACGTGACTGTCAGTTGGACTACATGAGTATTGTACATCTCTTCCAACTGGAACCGTTTTGTTCTTTTCAAATTGAAACACAGAAAATTCAATTTAAACATAAGAAAAAAAATTACTGAAAGGGTGATAAAAAATTTGCCCAGGCAGCCTATGAGGTCTCCATCTTTGGAGATATTCAAATCTCAACTGAACAAGGTTCTGAGCAACCTGCTCTAGTTGTCTTTCCTTAGAGTAGGGGATAAAGGGACCTCCAGATGCCCCATCCAATCTCAACTATTCTACGACTCAAATGCCATTCTAAACCTATTTATTGATAGGAGCTTCTCCCAGCTGTTTTATGTTCTTTAAGCTATCCCTCTACAGGTGAAGGGATTTTTCAACTGTTTGGTACTACCTGTGCACTTGTTAATAAACTTCCTGCTTGTAGACTATTTTTCAGGAAGTGTACCAGAAAAAAAAAGAAGTTTCATTTCACCCAGATGATTTTGACTCAGGATATATAGTGTCTTAAAGATTGCTCATCCTGATAACAGATTATGGTCTGCACACACTGAACATTACTGTTGAAGACAAGAACATCCTTAACAGAACCTACTACATAGATACTGACTTCCTCTTAGATACTCTCTTCCCCCTTTGTTGTTTCTCCTTCATATTACTCAGCATATGGTTATTGCAGGCTGGAGTGCAGTATAATTATATGGAAAGATGTGCAACAGAAGGAACCAAACCACTGCGGCACAAGCTCAACATGGTTATAAATGTTTCCTGGAGGCGAAATTAGTCTAAGTTGATACCTAGACCTCACAATGCACTCTGGAATCTCAAATGAGTAAAATGGCAGCTCCTGAACAACCGCTAGCCTTTGTTGCTGTACAGAATTTAAGTCTGCAGAAAGCTTAAAAACAGAGCAAATAACACAGAATCAGCCAAAACAAAAAAAAAAAACCACAAAAAAACATGGACAGTGAATATTCTTGTGAGTCACATGTGAACTGTGTAATCCCATTGTTTACGTATATAAAGAGAAAGCAAAGGACTGATTCTTTTCCATGTAAGTATTGGATTTTGAAAAGGACATTTAAAAAGAGTGGAGGGCAAGCATGCAACATGTTTGAGAGGTACATGTAAATACGCTACCTTTTTTCCTACACAGTTATATAAAATATGCATAATTAGTTACCTCTCTGTACAAAACACTTTCAATAGACTTAAGCTTTGCAGTTGCTGCAGGTCTCATTGCTTCCATGGCTACTCCAGTGAGCTTTGCTTTTCTCTTTCTTTCTAACGCGATATACAATTCATATAAAAGCTTTGTTGCAGCCCCATGCTGTCTTGTCATGATGTCTCGGGCCACATTCGCATTAAACTGTACACCAAGGAGGTGAAGTGTGGGCTCCAGGCGAGAAAAATTGGTAAGTTTTGAATTTGCAACCCTATATGATTAAAAAAAACAATAACAACAAAGTCAGAAAATAAACTTATTTTCAGTTCCAACTTGCTGCAACAAGCATGGTTGTGATATTTACCTCATACCAACACAGGAGCGGAAAAAATACACAGAGGACTTCCCTAAAGAGATACAGACTTTGACTTAGGTTTTATACTGCTGTACATGTAACTGCATTGGTGCACTAGGCATAAAATTTTGAAAAAAATAGAGAACACATTGGGTTACATATATCTTGATACAAACACACACAGAGTGCCTCTGACAGCAAAAGCTTGAAATAAATTGAAGCTAATTGTATACCATTCACAAAAATTACAGAGGTAGAATGAAGTTTCTATATTAACTGTACAATACTTTTGGGTTCTAACCAGTCAAAATACAGGAAAATATTAATAATATTCTATTAACTCTCACAAAACTATGTGATATTTGTTCTCTAATAAAAAGAAATGGATACATGGTTTGGATTAGTGCTGAGAACAAAGAGTGTTGTCTCAATGAGCAATTTACATTCAAAAGTCAATTAGTGGATTATTCATTAATGTTTCTCTTGATACATAGATTCTCCTGTGGAAGTACTTAAGAATAACAGAAATACAGTTTAAAACCCAATAACAATATATTATCACTGTATCACAGTTAACACATCAAATTTCACCCAACAAACCCATAACTAAAACCTGAGTCAGAACATCATGCTTTCTGTACTGCTCTAATCACTTGAGTTCCTTCACAGGCACCAACAAGTCAGCCAAGCTACAGCATATTTCTACCAAAACGTCCAATTTTAATATAAGACCTCTGGTATCAAAGTGTTCACCTTATTCCTACATGATACAGTCCAGGATCTCGTTATTCTCACTACAGTACTTTATGCCTCATTTTTTACACAATTTTTGGGAGACCTGGTCACACAGGATATGGAGAAAGCTGAGGTACTCAACGACTTTTTTGCTCAGTCTTCAATGGCAAGGGGTCTTGTTTGAGCTAAACAAAACCAATTCTGATTCGTGATTTTTATTTTCCAGTTCAGTCTTTTCTAAGAGGCTGCACGTTCTGAAGTTAGCAGCATGTTTTTGCAGACAGTGTGTGCTACTGGCAGTGATAACACCTGATGGTCACGGTTACTGCCTGGCACTGGGATGCAGAAAGGCTCTGGCTGATACTTATTCCTACAGTGACCAAGGCCACTGCTGGCTCTTGTGTGCCACGCTGGGGGTGCCGGGTAGTAAGAGGGGTCACGAGGAAGTAAAAGGTTGCACCTCCGGGGGGTAACAGACAGGACAGGTGACCAACGAGAGTATTCCATCCCATATACGTCATATTTAGTATAAGTTGAGTGATCATTAGAGTTTCTTCTCTGCAATGGTCGGCATCCAGAAATGACTCCATCTGATCTCCTGCTTTCGATCCGGATCCTGAGTTCCCGAATTCAGCTCCTGTATCCAGCTCCTGCCGCTGCTGAGCCTGGGGCTTCCCCAGTGCCTCCTGCTCTGCAGCGTCAGTGCTGATTGCTATCGGAGGGGAGTTGGGTTCGATATTGGACTTATATACACTTGTATATAGTGCTTTATTTGTGCCATTTCGCTATTTTTTTCTATTATTGTTTTGTTAAAGCTGTTTTAGTTTTCTTTTCTAACCTCTAAGTCTCTCTGACTCATTCCCTTTTCCTTCCTTTCTGAGGGGGGAGAGGGGGTTATAGAGAGTCTGTCTGCGTTTTAGTGGCCAGCCCAGCCGTGACCCATGACAGATTTATTGGCACCCAATGTGGTGCAAAGTGAATGAAAACCAGTCGGGCTCAGAATATTTTGCCAGCTATCTAGATACAACTGGGCTCTGATATATTGCCCAACTAGTTTGAATTCCAGCAGGCGTGGTTGAGAGCGTATCGGATCTTTTCTCTGAGAGTTCTGAAGGGTTGGAAAAGGAAACTAGACAGCTCTCATTATGTTATCATTATGTGAAATCTTATGTCATGTCCTTTTAAATATTAGTTCAGGCTTGAGTGTCAGAATGCTGTCCAAACTCTCAAGTCTGTTTTGGTATCTCTTTTTGTGGTTTGCCTGTTTTGGTCATGTGATGAGAGTTCTTGCTGTGCTGAGTTTTTTACTGTCATATCTGTGATAACTTGGGTGATCGGCATACCTGAGTACCTTAGGAATGCAGCAGAGAATTTCATTTCTAACTACACTTTCAACTTCACCTTGGGAAATCATATTGCTTTGTTTGATAATCTAATTGTACCAGGTTTTGAGGACTGTGATTGTGCATGCAGTTATTCTGGTCAAAATACCGTGTTTTTACTATATATATTGATTTTAATGCTGATTCTTTCAAATCTTTTTATGTTCTGATGGTTAAGTAAGTATTGGTGCAGGGCATTGACAGATACTGTGGCCTCTGCAACTCAATTTGTATCAGCAAAAGTTGCCCTGAGACTAGAAAGAGACATCGGAAAAAGTCAGTTTCCCTAACAAGAGATGACAAAGATCCTGGAGAAGGTCCTTCTAAAGTAGCACCATCAGATGAGTCAGATTCAGAATCAGAAAGGAAAGCTGGTATCCCTGTGACTGGGAAGAAACATCTAACAAGGACAAATTGCTCAACATCGGATGATGATGATCCAGGAGAGGGTGCTTCTAAACCAAAGTCATCAGAGTCAGAATCAGAGGTAGTTGTCAAACCTGCATCTCTGAGGGAGTTGCAATATGTGAGAAAGGACTTTGGCTGTCATGAGGGTGAATCATATTACAGGTGGTTACTCCGATGCTGGGATAAAGGGGCTGATACCATTGATTTGAACAGTAAAGCAGCCAAACAGCTGGGATCTCTGTCTGGAAATGCAGGCATTGACACAGAACTTGTGAAAGATGAAAACAATCTCAGCCTCTGGCAACAACTCTTGTCAGCTATAAGGAGCTGGTATACCTGCAAGGACAAACCTGCCTGCTACCCAAGCAACTGGACCACCGTGGGAAAAGGCATTAAGTTCCTGAGAGAGCTAGCAGTGAAAGAGGTGTTTTACAGTGATCCACAAACAATTTTAAAGTCTGACTAAATGCCCTGTCACAAACTCGTTACTCAGAAGTTTGTGAGGAGTGCTCCACCAGCATATAAGCACACCTTGTCAACGATGGTCTGGGCATCAGATGGTCAGACACCAACAGTGAGTGAAGTGGCCAACAAAGCACGACAGTATGAAGGCAGTATGGCTAGTCCCCAACAAGCTCACATTGCTGCCATGGAAAAAGTAGTTCAGACAAACAACAAATCACTGGAGAAATCAATTGAGAAAGCATTGGAGAAAATCAATCAATCAATAGAGAAAACCAATAAAGCATTAGAGAAGCTGACTGAAACCCTGTCCAAGAGAGAAGAGAGACCTCAATGGAGCCACGTTGATGCCATTAGAAGACATGTCCCTGCAAATCAGCTAGGAACAACACCAACATGTCACGAAATGACTTGTGGATATTCCTGCCTGGGTATGGAGATGACATGAGGAGGTGGGATGGAAAGCCTACTTCTGCTCTATGGGCATGAGAATCCAAGTAACAAAACACAAACAGAAGATGACAATTTGCCACGAGAAGTAATAATCAAAATACAAATGAGAGGAATGTAAACGTAGGTAATACCAATCCTGTAAATCAGGTAAACCCCATGAATCACTCTCAGAATGAGAGTGGCCTTGCCTCCAGCCAAGTGGAGGAGAGGGACAACCAGGTTTACTGGACTGTGTGGATTTGGTGGCCTGGCACATTAGAACCACAAAAACATAAAGCTCTGGTAGACACTGGTGCACAGTGCACTCTAAGACCATCAAATTATACAGGGACTGAAATTTTTACTATTTCTGGAATGATGAGTGGTTCTCAAAAACTGACTGTATTTGAGGCCGAAATGAACCTTACTGGGAATATGTGGGAAAAGCACCCTATAGTGACTGGTCCAAATGCCCCATGCTTCCTTGGCATAGACGTCCTCAAGAAAGGGTATTATAAGGACCCAAGAGGGTACCGATGGGCTTTTGGCATAGCAGCTGTAGAGACTGAGGACACTGATCAGCTGTCTAGCTTGCCCAAACTTTCAGAGGAGTCTAGTGTCATAGGGCTGATGAAAACTGAAGACCAACAGGTACCAATTGCTGCTAGAACAGTGCATCAATGACAATATCGTACCAACCGAGACTCTGTAGTTCCCATCCATAAGCTGATCCATCAATTAGAAAGCCAAGGAGTGATCAGCAAAGCTCGCTCACCATTTAACAGCTCTATCTGGCCAGCACGAAAGTCTGATGGAGAATGGAGATAAACTGTAGACTATCGTGGCCTAAATGAGGTTACACCACCGATGAGTGCTGCCATGCTGGACATGTTAGACCTTCAGCATGAGCTGGAGTCCAAGGCAGCTCAGTGTTATGCCACAATCAACATTGCTAATGCGTTTATCTCTATTCCTATAGCAGCAGAGTGTAGGCCACAGTTTGCTTTCACCTGGAGGGGTATCCAGCACACCTGGAATCGACTGCCCCAGAGGTGGAAACACAGCCTGACCATCTGCCATGGACTGATCCAGACTGCACCGGAGAAAGGTGGAGCTCTGGAACGCCTGCAATACATCGATGACGTCATCATACAGGGGAACAGAGCAGAAGTTGTTTTTATGAAAGGTGAGAAAATAATTGAGATGATTT
>NW_009734689.1:0-403 GCF_000703405.1 Apaloderma vittatum | reverse complement strand
GCATGAGAGTTTCAGTAGTTGGGAGTTAAATGGCAAGATGGGCGTCGCCAGATCCCAATAGACGTGATTGACACAATATCATCTATGTTCCTATGAACTAAGAAAAAGGAAATAAAATTCTTCTTAGCCACTGTGGGTTTCTGGAGAATGCATATTCCTGGTTATAGTCAAATTGTGAAACCTCTTTTTGAAGTGACTCGAAAGAAAACCAATTTTAAATGAGGCTCAGAACAATAGGCCTTTGAACAGTAGCCCTTGGGCCAATCCGAACAGGACAAGATATTAAAAATCTCCTCTACACTGTAGCTGGGGATAATGGTGCTGCCCAGAGCCTCTGGCAGAGGGCACCAGGAAAAACCTGAATCATAGAATGAATCCTAGAATGGCCTCGGCTGGAAGGGAC
>NW_009734688.1:0-466 GCF_000703405.1 Apaloderma vittatum | reverse complement strand
ACCTGTTTCCTCACCCCCAGGTTCCCCCATTTCTCTTTCCCCTGGACCTTGTCTGGGCCATGTTGCTCCCACAGCGCTGATGCCATAACAGAGCTGCTGTGTTGGGATAAGCCCGGGGCTATGGTGCTATAGAAGTGACCCCTAAGGTTTCTGCTTTTTTTTTCTGGGTATATGTGTCCAATAGATCTTCCCCCGTTGTGGTTAGGAGGCAGCTCTTCTCCGCCGGGTCCTGGCTCTGGGTATAGAGGCACCTGCTGGGGTGCATGGGGCTGGGATTTCCCCTTGGAGAGGTCAGTCAGGGCCCCAGTTTTCTTGGGCTGTTCCTGCTGCCTCGGGCCATCGCAGATGTCGAGTGCTCCTGTCACAGCCCAAGAGCTGCCTCCTTCCCAGACAGGGCTGTAAGGCCCCACAGTAGCCCTGCCCAGCATGGAGGCTGTCCCTGGTCTCTAATCTCAGAGGCCATCCC
>NW_009734687.1:0-1112 GCF_000703405.1 Apaloderma vittatum | reverse complement strand
CAGGTGCCTGCCTGGATTTCTGCCTCCTCCAAACTCAAGAAACTTTTTACTGTTTCCTCCACTGGCAGCATCTCCTTCCTCACTGTAAAATAGTTCCTGAGCTGGCAGTGAGAGTGGCTCATCCGTTTCTCACCATGGTCCCATATCCCTATGTCCCACTGGGAAGCCCCAAAGTCTCATCCATGGTGAGCACCATCATCAAGGTTTATCCTACCAGGTTGTAACCAAAGAGTAATTAACAGTACAGGCTTTTAACAAGGGAAGCGGTGATCAGGGAGAGAGAAACATAAAAAACCCAAACCTAATCAAATATAACACTATGGTCACAGCTTGTATCACGAGATGTCACCAGCATCCCACCCAAACATCTTCCCAAGGCTAGTGGTTCAGCCTTCGGTCTTGCTAATGACCTAGCTGGCCAATGAGACTTCATAATCCCCTTGGACCCTGATTTGGCCAGGAAATCTCCTTCTCTGGAACAATAGAGATGCGCCCTATGTGCTGGGGTGAACCAAGAGCCAAGCTGAACCCAAGGCAGCTGCTGGCAAATCTCCTCTTTCTTTACACTTGTATGCAGGCACTCCTGTTTCAAAGCTGAGAGAGGCTCAAACAACTCCTCATTCCTCAAATAAACCTTTGACGGAGCATTAGCACCCCAAAATAGCTTTGAAGATCAACATTTATTGTCCATAAAGATCATCCATGCGGATCACTCCTGAACATCACCAGGCTCATGGGATGAGAGCAAAGGCGTGAAAGTCCTTCCCTAGGGAGGAAACAACCTCCTAGTTTCGTGGCACACCACTCCCTCAAGAAGTTCCCTGGCCCACTGGCACCTCCTCAAGGTGGATCTTCTCACGGAAAAGACACTCGGCAGCCTCTCTGAAGGAATTCCCACAGACCTCATGCATGTGGAAGGCCTTCTGCACATAGGTCTCAGGTGCACAGAAAAGTTGGAGGAGTCCCAAAAGATTTTTGTAAACTTTGGCACCTCTCTGGGCTCTCCGTGGTATGAATCCATCAGTGAACCATGACTTTATGCTTCTCAAAAATGCCTTCCCCACAATGGCAGCAGGAAAATGGTTTTTCTCCAGTGTGGGTCAACCGAGGCC
>NW_009734686.1:0-25988 GCF_000703405.1 Apaloderma vittatum | reverse complement strand
ACTGGATGCAGTACTCCAGGTGGGGCCTCACATGAGTCGAGTAGAGGGGGAGAATCACCTCCCTGGAGATCTGTGGCTCTTCTCAGAAGAAGCAGAAGCAGAGAATGGTGGTTGTGGCAGCTGGAGAGGTTACCCACAGCAAATCTTGCTCGACTGTGCAGTCCTGCTTGCTAGAGGCAGGGCACTTAAAGGACGAAATACAGCACAATATGTGCATACCTTCAAGAAGGCAAGTCCTGAGCCTTATGAGTGTCACACCTCAAAAAGCAGGGCCTAAGTTACCTTTGTCCTAACATGCTTTGCCCTGAGTCCTCCAGCAGAGACCATTCTCATCCAACGTTTCATTGTGTGACCATTGATCATATTAATAGAATGGGAGTGGTAGATTGCTAAGCAAGATGGGTGCCTCAAGTGGATTTCAGGGAAGACTCAGGTAATTGCTAAACTAATTTAATGGCATATTTGCACAGGCTGAATATCTGGATGGCCTTTTACTGTCATTTTGAGCAATTTGCAGAACACAGTTTCATCCTTCAAGGCAGTATATACTTTTTATAGGATGAAATTAACAGTGAGGTCAAGAAGCTGTAGCCAGCCATCAGCAGAACCTGAGTGGAAATAGGCTGGGCTGCAGACAGGCATTTGAACTTTCAGGGTTGAACTAAAAAACTATGAGCACTTGTTGGTAAATAAGTTTAGAGGGTGGATGAGCATCCTAGCTGTTCATGAAAGGAAGGGTAGGGTTTAAAGTCATCATTCTTTACTCATCTATAAGATGATCTCCTGCTCGTGTTTCCCTAAGCTGTAGCCATATATGCTGTCTATAAGTATACCTGCAGTATGTGGTAGACTGCCATAATAAGTCAGAGAAAAGATGATGTGAGAGACTTTACCTCTTCCACTTTCTTATTTGTAGAGTAATTATTTGCCCATGCTTCACTGAAACAATAGCTATATTTTTATTGTTCTTTGATATATCTTTAATATTATGCTTCATCATCTTTTGGAAATGGACACAACTTTCATGTCCTTGTAGGATGACTTTTTTACTAGAAGCATCAGCCAGGTTAGCCCCATTTTCCTCAAAAAAATGTACATCTAAACCCATTCCAAAACTGCAGGTCTTTCCCTCCCGATGTGTTCGTTTAAATCACGGACATTTATTTAGAAGAAGAAATGTAAGCTTTATTTTAATTTTGTAATCACATCACTCTAAAAAAATTAATAGATGGGGATTTTTTTTTGTTCTCATTTCCTCAGACTATTTACTTTGAGCTGGTCAGGCCTGGAGAATTTCAGCCAAAAGGTGATGAAAAAATGAAACTAGGAATGTAATACTGAAATGTTTAAATAATGTCAACTCTAGCTGTCACCAGAATCCAGCACTGTTCTTGTTCGCTGTGGAAGAACTGAAGAGGAGGGTCCTGCCAAACACACATTTTTATGGGGTCATACATATATTTATGAGAAGTCCTGACTATATGGAATTTTCATCAGTTTGGTTTTAGGAAAATAATGGCTTGTGATGCAAAAATGGAATTTTGCAGAAATGAATGGTTTTGCCTGGGAAATGTGTTCATATTTTCACCTGTTTCTGCTGCAAATGTGTAAGTAGGAGTTTGCTGGTGGTCTTATTCTTGTCTTTACTCTCATTCGAATTTTGCCATGTTACTGTCAAAACCTGCCTACCCTGCTGAAAACAGCTTTTTCCCCACTGAAGAACATTTAGGAACTTAAGGCAGTTCCACCACAGACTATGGGGGGAAAAAAAAATCGTACTTCACATTTCAAGAATTTTTTGCTTTATTGCCCCAATTTCACTCAGCTCTAGCAAATGCAATTCCCACGTTTACCCTTTCCCTCACTAACTTGCCTCTGGTCCTGTCTGCAGCATCTGCTCAGTCAAACCACCCGCCAGGGTGACTTGCCTTCCCCCTGTGAACTTCTTCCCTGGTGATTATTTATTTTTAAGCTGATCTAAAACTCACTGGAAATTATGGGAAGATTTCTGTGAGCCTTAATGGACTTTGGAGAAAGTACTGGCTCCTCAAAGTGCTCCAGGAAGCAGTTTGCAGAGTGGAAGATGTTTTGGGGAGCAGCTAGCCCTTGCGAGCACTGCTCACATACGTTTCAGACTCATGAGGGAGACCTCTTGGCAGGGAAAAGGCCTAGCTGAATCAGACCCAATGTTTTTTTTCTTTCTTCGAGTTTTCTCAGTCTTTTTTTTCTTTTTTCTTTTTTCTTTTTTTCTTTTTTCTTTTTTCTTTTTTGTTTTTTCTTTTTTTTCTTTTTTCTTTTTTCTTTTTTTCTTCTTTCTTTTTTCTTTCTTTTTTCTTTCTTATTTTCTTTTCTTTTTTCTTTTCTTTTTTCTTTTCTTTTTTCTTTTTTCTTTTTTCTTCTTTCTTCTTTTTTCTTTTCTCTTTTCTCTTTTCTCTTTTTTCTTTTCTCTTTTCTCTTTTCTTTTTTCTCTTTTCTTTTTTCTCTTCTTTCTTCTTTCTTCTTTCTTCTTTCTTCTTTCTTCTTTCTTCTTTCTTCTTTTTCTTTCTTCTTTTCTTTTTTCTCTTTTCTCCTTTTTCTTTTTTTCTCTTTTCTCCTTTTTCTTTTTTTCTCTTTTCTCTTTTCTCATTTCCTTTTTCTTTTTTTTTTTCATAAGCTGAATGTCAGAAAAGGGAGGGAAGGGCACATTGCAACACGTTATGCTTGAAAAAGCAAGCCAGGAGTGTACCTGTATGCTCTAGATACCCAAGTCTCCCCTCCACCTGCTTTCTTTGAGATCTGAATTGTTGCTGTCCCTGAGGATTTCATTTACAAAAATGCAGTGAGCTGCTTCTGCTGCGAATCATGTGGACAGGAGGGGAGTTGGGAGGGGGAAGCATTTTATGTCATAAAGATAACAAAATCATCCCGGTAACGCACTGTGATTTATTGCTCTGTCTTGAGCCTCAATAACTTCAGTATCTTCACACAGCATCTGCTCTGGGCACTTGAGTTTCATAGTGTTTGAAGCTCCTGCAGCAAGTTCTCAGCCTCCAGGAGAAGTCAAGAGAGGTCTTACAGCTGTGGGTTATCCCCCAGCCTCACGGGGGACATTATATTCCAGATACATATTTCATATAAATACTCCAAGATATTTGCTGTCAATGAAGTCTCTTCCATCAGCTGTAGGCACCTCGTGTCCCGGGGATGGCTGCCTGGTAGATTTTTAATTATAAAATCATCTCTGTGGTCTGGTATCAGCACTGATATCAAGGAACACACAGCCAGCTGTGGATGAGGAGGTGTGAAGGGCGGGCAGGGTGGCATTGTCAGAATGCACTAGGAACTGTCAGGATGCCTGTGCCAAACCCCTTGGGCAGTGGTGTAATTTCTTTAAGTCTTTTCTCTGCATATTTTGTTCAGCTGATTGCCCAGGGAAGCATTGCCTTTCCCAGAGACCTGCAGTTCTGTTCCCACCCAAGCTTAAAACCTTCTCCTTTCCCCTCTGGGCACCTCCTCCATCTCTGCCCCAGGTTCCACAGAGCACAGGAGCTGCACAAGGATGTTTCAGGGAAATGATTCTGCTTTAAAAGCAACTGGCTTAATCTCAGCTCTCTTTTGCACCAACAAGGATTTTCAGCTCACAGAGACATCATATTTTCCATGCTCCAGGAAAGCCACCAGTCTCACAAATCCACTCATCTGTGATGATGGAGATTCAGGGTAGGAACCAGCAGATACCTTTGATAATTCCTATAAAATAGAATGGCTCCAGCTGGAGACATCAATCCCCAGGTTATGTCCAGGTTGGGAAAATTTTCTTGTTCTGTATCTGGCACAGCAGGGACATGACATTTGGTATTGCAAATCCTAGGAGAATACCTGAACATTAATTGTGGGAAGAAAGAAAACTTTTCTCTTTCTCTCACCTGCATTTCGGGAACAAAACGTCAAGAGTTTGAATACATCCCCACATAAAACATATATGCTTTTGAATTTTTGTGGGATGTAAAATGATTCCCCATGTAGATTTATGAAATCACAGACTGGTTGAGGTTGGAAGGGACCTCCCTGCTCATACAGGGACACCCAGAGCTAGTTGCTATATCGAGGTGGCTTTTGATCATCTCCAGGGATGGAGGCTCCACAGCCTCTCCGAGTAATCTGTGCCATTTCATGGGAAGAAAGATGAGAGTCTTGTAGTTCATGCCAAAATGTCCTCAATTCTCTCAGTTATTTGTGGGTGCAAGAATTGAGAGTGGACTTGTCTTTAATTTCAAAAGTCTGAAATACTACCTTGAGTCAAATGGGCAAGAATTTTTCTTCCGAAACTTACCCTTGAAACCCATATATCTCATCAGGAAGCAACAACATAGATCTTTAAAATTGGGCAGTGGGTAGAACCAGCTGTTCTTAATTCTCTTTTTAATCTTCTCTGAGCTTCTTTTCTTTAAATTGCTGCTACAGCTACTTAATTTCCCTCTCCATTATCAGTTGATTGCTATTATTATTGTGATTTTTGTTACTATTTAATTGTTTCTTCTTGCTTGAATGGTGGGAGGGAACAGCTGTGTCACAGGATTGCACCAACCCTGATGACACCATGACCATGTCACAGTAGACAGCAATTTTCTGTAAGGACATTGACCTAAAAATAAGGAAACACACACAGCCTCACTCTGCACTCCACCATAGAACATCCTCCCCCAGCCACAAACGAAGGGACTTCCTCACCATCTGCTTTAACTGTGCATGAAACTTATGATACAATCACAAAATCACAAAAATATAAGTTGTCTCAATTTTTTTCTGATTCGTGAACACATTGGCTGCTTCTTATGGACTGTGCTGTCTTTTTTGGGGGTACACTTTTTGAGATTTTCCTTTTAATCTTTTTTTCCTTATTATATTTAGTTTATGTACTTCTACATCTTTTTAAACAAAGCATTGTTACAAAAGGTTTCAGTGCAGTTCACAGTACACTGCTGCTCGAGGAGACAGTTCTCTTCTCCCAAGAATGCTCCCAGTAAAGCCCTTTGTTGTATCAGCCACAGTGAGTTTGATCAATAACAAACCCATCCATTGCCCTTGCAATCCGGATCAGTTCCCTGAACAAAAACTGTGTTTTAAGGCCGCTTTATTGCATTACTATTGTTACTTTTATTTTGCTATCAGTGTTCTTACCTGGATTCAGTGAGCAAATTTATGGCAGCTCTATTTTCTGCAAAACCACATAGAAGGATACTTCTGCCTCTGGAAAAAGCCAACAGTTTGAGTGCAGTTCAGTGAAATCTGCAGGAGAAGAAACCTCATGATATTTTTTCCCCCCACAGTGACTTTATTCCAAGAGAAAGGGCAAGTTGCCCCTAAATGTGCTTTATTAACACTGCACCGGGCTGTTAGAGTGTGTGCCCTTCTAGCAGCATATTCCAATATCTAAGAGAGCCTGGCATCTTCCCTAGGGAAGCCAGCTCCATTTAAAATGGGAATTACAAGAATTTTGGTGCCCGAGTCAGTGGTTTGAAACTCACCATCTGCAGTCTTGCTGCAGTACTGCTATATCCTAATTCCATCTATCAAAGCTCTGGAGAATCGAGGTGATGAGTCTGGCATTGTGAAAGAGCATCGTGCTCAGGCAGAGAAGGGAATTCCAGGTCCAAAAGAAAATTAGAAAATCTGAAGCTGTCATCACTGGATATAATGCTAGCCCATTTAATGGAAAAAGGGACTGTGCTTAAAAATGTGAGCAACAGAGCTACTGAAAACATAGTCTTCTGTCTTCAAAAAACATGTCTTAGGTGTCTTCTGCAGATCTGTGCTTTCCCCTTAACTTAAAAGCCAGAAAAAAATTCCCTTGTCTTCTCTGGCACAACTTTTATTGGACTGATTGCAGTGCAATAACTCCAGCTCAAAAAAGCTTTTTCCTCCGATTCGCCACATGTAAGCTGTTTCAGATTACTTTAGTTGGGGTTTTCTACTTTATTACACCTGTTCCTTCTGGAATGGGCCAACTGCATCCTGAGAACATTAAGACTGTGCGTTTAAACCCCCAACAAACCATCTCCCAATTGCCTTTAACTTGGCTCCCTAAACCATCCTAGTTGCACCTACAAACTCCCCAGTCCCTGTGAACTCCATCCTCTTCCTCCTCTGTAAAGCACACTAAATAGTCTATTTTCCAAGTTCTGTAGGGCTGAATTATTCATTGCAGGGGGATGAATGTAACTCTTTTCATCTGTCCCTGAATGGATTCTGATCTCAGTGAATGCTTATTGTTATTCATAACTGCTCTCCGGCAAGTTTGGATAAACAGCTTCAAACCAGGGGGCTGTTTCCAAATTGTTCCTTGTGTCCTCCACCCCAGGGCTGGCGGTGGTGAGTGTTTTTGCTACCAAATGGGTGGCTGAAAGTTCAGAGAGGGAAGATGAAAGATGGGAAGTAAAGGAGAAACAGAGAATTATATATGCATTATTTTTTTTTCCACACACTTGTTCTTCTGCATACATGCATGTTTGCTGGAAAAACAGACATTCCTTGATCTCTAGTGTAAAAAAACCACCTTTTTGTGGGAATGTTCCCAAACAGCAAGTGACAATGGACATGGGCACTGTCACCCAGAACAGCTGCATGGGATTTAGAAGAGTGTGTGTGGAAATGGGAAGTTTCGTGGCAAATGCTTCAGCTTTCCTGCTATTCATCTCCCACTCCCCCTCTAAAGAGCATCCCGTCCACCTGCACTCTTTGTTTCCTCTCTCTGGGGAATTTAAAGGGGTTTGTGGGGATCTAGTGACAAACCTCAGCCTTGGATGTGAGGATGAATATCTGCAGCCAAGGTTTAGCCCACCTGATCACTTGAGAATCTTGGCCAACATCTGGATTTGCATTGTGTCCCATGAAATACGGGGTTGGGGATCTAACTGTTGGATCAGCTATAATTCTGAATACAAAGAGAGATTGCTCCTAGCTGTGCTTTCCTAAATTGCATCTTTTGAGACACCTTGAATAAAACTCCATGGAATACACAAGTAACACTTCTAAAGGCTGCCCCCAGGTTACAGGGCAAGAATTTGCCTTCTCATCTGTCACCTCAGCTTAATTCTCTCAAATATTTTTCAAGGGACTTCAGTGTTTTCCACAAAGCATCTCATGACACACAGTGAAATGACAACATGTATTTGCCTGGTGGAAATGTGCCACTTCCCAGATCCATAGGGAACAGACGGTGGTGAGCTGTGCTGCTCTGCTTCTCCCTGCACATCACTTTGTCTGATCCTGAGGGAAAAAGGCACCTCTTTGGCAGTGGCAGGGGAAATTCTATTTGCAAACAACGTGTAAACCTTCAAGGGGAATGGAAATCAAATGAGCTAAGCATTTTAGATTTCTCAGCAAAGGAGAACATTTATCAGAACAAGCACAGGCAAACAGAGTTTATAAAGAAGCCACATTCAATCACTGAGAGAGAGATTGCAAGTACCATGCTCATGTCCAGCTGTAGATCACAGGTAGAAAGCTCAGTAAACTTTTCTGCAGCACAGAGTCTTTGGAAAGATGATCCAGTGATATGGGAACATACAGACAATCATGAATTTATTCTTCTTTTGCACTTCTAGCCCTCTTTTTCACTTGCATTTCCAAGTACCCTGTGCAGCTGGGTAGGCGGGAGAGAACACTAAGCCATGACACCGTCTCTGCATTATCCTCCAAACTGCAGCTGAAGTCCCTGCTGCAGAATCTCTTCCCGTGGTGGATGCTGAATGAAGGACAGATGGATTATTCACATGCCAGGTGCCATTCCCGGCATGGAGAACAAGGGAAAAACAAGCCTTTCTTTTGTTTTCCAAATGCAGCTGAGATGATCTGGAAGCTACTGAGAGAGAAAAAATATGGAGCACGATCTTCAGTCATTCCCACATGCTTGCTGCCATTGGACTATTGCCATTACCTGGAAAAAAAAAATATTATCTTCCACCTGCATAAATCAATAGCGGCCTCAGTACCAGTGGGGACAACACCATCTGAGTTATTTCAAGCTTCTTAGAGAGAGAGAGAGGAAAGAAGCAAACAGAGGGGAAATCCAGCTTTATTTATTAGGCTACAGCACTGGCACAGGCATGGCAGTGAGACTTCCATCTGAGGAAAGTGTCGAGGGTTAGAGCTGGATCAGCCCCTGAATGCTGACAGATTCTCTCTAACTCCTCTCCCAAGTAGGAAGGGAA
This sequence comes from Apaloderma vittatum, assembly GCF_000703405.1. Taxonomy (NCBI): domain Eukaryota; kingdom Metazoa; phylum Chordata; class Aves; order Trogoniformes; family Trogonidae; genus Apaloderma; species Apaloderma vittatum. Next base: position 17,796 of record NW_009734686.1, on the reverse strand, counting down.
GGGGAACGAGCCAGAGAGACTTACAGATTGGAAGAGAAAAACCAAACAGCGTTAATAAAATGATAATAAAATTAATTATATGCATATATATATACAAAACTGATAGTGAACCCAACTCCCTTCACAATAGCAATCCCCACTGTTTCGGCGGGGCAGGTGGCACGGAGGAAGCCCCAGGCTCAGCCACAGAGGCTGGGTTTGGGAACTCAGGATGATGATCAAAGGCAGAAGATTGAACGGAGTCCTCCTCGGATGCTGGCCATTGAAGAAAAGGGCTTAATCACCATGATCCTTCAGTTTTATGCTGCATATGATATATATGGAATGAAATACTCTTGTTCGTCACTTGCTCTGTCTGTTACTCACCAGAGATTTCACCTTTTACTTCCTTGTGACCCCTTCTACTTCCTGACACCCTTAGCGTGGCACACAAGATCTGTCAGTGACCGTGGTCATAGTAGGAATAAGTATAAGCAAGAACTTTTCTGCATAACAGTCCCTGGCAGTAACTGCAAACCTCAAGTGTTATCACGACAGATAACAGGCATTGTCTGCAAAAAGCGTTCTGCTAACTTCAGAAAGTGCTGCCTCTCAGAGAAGACTGAGCTGACAAGTAAAATCGATGAACAGAATTCGTTCTGTTTAGCTCAAACCAGGAAAAAAGCCCATGTCCACAGCTGCGAGCAATGGACCAAGCTTTGAAGAAATCTTGTGATTACCAGAACACCAGCTTAACCAGTGAAAAGTCTAGTGTAATTTATTTTGGAATTCGGCTCCTGAATTTATCATAAAATCATAGAACGGCCTAGGCTTGAAGGGACCTTAGAGATGATTTAATCCAACCTCCCTGTCATGGGCAGGGACGCCGCTCAACTAGATCAGGCAACACATGGGGACCAAACACGAATCGAACCTGCGACCTTGATGTTATCAACAACATGCTCAATCGACTGAGCTAACCAGCCCCCTAGTAAAAAAATCTTGACATTGTGGACAAGTGGCAAGGTACGATGTGTTTTGTGACAAGGACATGAGGTTGGAGGTGATGGTTGAGATCACTAGACTTACTGGATGTTGAGTGCATCCAAGACTTGCAACAATCAGTACACCAGTCTTCTGCCCATCTTCTTAAAAATGTGCAAAAAAAGCATGAAGAGAGACCTCTGAGCTAACGCTTGTCTCTTTAGGAGGTACAAGAGAATGGTTTTGATTGAAGCAAGGAATTTCCTCAGTGTGTAACCATCACTGTCCACTTGCGTATCAGAAAAGAAACATCTCGCCGGGACCTCATGTGGTTTTGGTGTCCCCACAATAAGACGGACATGGATCCGTTGAAGCGTGTTCAGAGGAGGCCACAAAGATGATCCAAGGGCTGGAGAACCTCCACTATGAAGACAGACTGAAGGAGCTGGGATTGTTCAGCCTGGAGAAGAGAAGACTCTGGGGGCACCTTATCACTACCTTCAGTGCCTGAAGGGAATTTGCAGGAAGGCTGGGGAGGGACTTTTTACAAGAGAGTCCACTGATAGGACAAGGGGAAATGGGTTTAAGTTGAAGGAGAATAGATTTAGACTGGATCTTAGAAAGAAATTCTTCAGTATGAGGGTGGCAAGACTTTGGAATAAATTGCCCAGAGAAGTTGTGTCTGCCCCCTCCCTAGAGGTGTTCAAGGCCAGGTTGGATGGAGCCTTGAGTAGCCTGATCTAGTTGAGAGGTGTCCCTGCCCATGACAGGGAGGTTGGACTAGATGATCTCTAAGGTCCCTTCCAATTCAGGTCATTCTATGATTCTGTGATTCTATGATTCTATGATTCTATGATTCTATGATTCTATGATCTCAGAGGCCTCAGTGCAGGAGGTTTTTCTCTTTATGTTACTGCAACCCTCACTGAAGAGTCATTTTTTTTGGGAGTGCTGGCCAGGTGTCCTTCAGAAATGCTTTTGCTCTGGTAATAGATGCCAACCCTAAGCCAGGCAGCACATCACAACTCTATTTGCTTTCATTTTTTTCTGTGGAACAGGCTTTCAAATTCACTCTTGGAGACATCATGTTTTCTCCTGAGCTGGATGAAAAGAAAAAGAACATTTTTAGTCTTTATGGAGAGAATCCTTCTTTGAAGCTCACTCATCCAGGGCTTCACTTTCATTAGGAGTCACTTACTGTCATAGCAGCTGCAGTGTGCACCATTCTACAGGAATGGCAGATGGATCTCTGGCTCCTTCCTCACCTGCTCTCCCCTCTCCTTAATATTTTCTGCTCTGCTTTGCTTTGTTTGCTGCACTGTGGGGGAAGTTGGACCTGAGGTTGGCACACCAGGAAGAGGAGCTGCTATCAATGTTAGATCCAGTATGCTGCAAATAATCACGTGGGACACACAACTCAAACCCACTTTGCCCCTACACCTAATATCTCCATCCCAAATGAATTTGAGTGCTGCCCTGCCTGCTCACTTCCCCCAGCGCTGGGTTCCCTGACTCTCTGGTTGCCCTTTGACAAACATACTTTGAGTGAATAAATTCCCTTCCTTCCATTCCTCTGCTCAAGCCATCTGAATTTTCACTTGGTGAGCATATTATCTACATCTGCAGGATCTCTGCTTTGCCTGCCAAGGCTCCTTAAAGAACTGTACAAATAATTTAAATGGCTGCTTTATTGTTAAAGGCATGTACCTCATTTCCCTGGTGTTCAGATGGAGTGAATCGTCCTGGCTCCATTGATTTCAGAATTACAGTGTCAAGGATCCAGCCCATACCTTATTGAAATCAATACCAGTGATCAGGACCACACAGCAACCACTCATAAGCTGTTATCTCGATATCATCTCAAGTTAACTGACAATGACAATAAGTTCCATTGAATCAGACGAGCCATTAAATTTAGAAACTCAAATCCTGAGCTGAAATGCAAATCAAGCCTTAAGCAGGAGAGAGACACCGTTGCTCGTGGTGCCAGAGCCAAGTCTCACCCTTCTCATGCTGGACGGTGTTACGAATTCATTTTAATTACACAGGTTTTCCTTTTGTGCTGCACGTTAGCTAATTTGCTTTGTGGGTTTTTCTGTTTTAATTGAGCGTGGCTGGAGGACAGCCGAAAAACTCTATTCACCTGCCTCCCCAGCACCATCATCTAAACCCCTGCCTCCCAAGGGCAGGCAGAGTAACACTGTGCGCCAATAAAATCATCATATACTCAGCTTGAAAACGATAAGACAAAATCAAACTGCCTGCAATAACAAAGACCGAGCCTTCTGATGGCGAGCAAGGAGGGAGGGCGTCATTATGCACATTTTATTATTGCGGTTTTCAGAATTGGCAGTGATGGGGATTTAATTCTTTGCTGTACCTGGAGCAGGGAGCGAAGGGGGCAGTTTTTAGCTACCCTGGGTATCCCTTGATTCTGGATGTGTTACCTAAGCTGGCAAATAGAGCTTCCTGGGGCTGGCAGAAGAAAGGGTGCTCTCACCATGCCAAAGGAGCAAAATGCTGGACAGGTCAAGAAGCTGGCCTGGACTGCTGGGAGTGCCTGCCTGCCTGCTCCTACCTCCCCTCAGCTGCCAAGTAAATCCTGTTTGCTTAAAGCAGGAGTGTTTATTGATTAACAATTCTTTTTAACTTCTTTGCTTCAGATGGTTAGGAATGAGCAGCAATCTGACATGTTTCAGGTCCTGACAGAGGCACATGTAGAAGTAAAGATCAACTAGTAGGTTAAGCAGGAGGGGTTTTGGGGGGTTTTTTTAGATGGTGGTTTGTATTTTGGGTTTTGGTTTGTTTTTTTTTTGCAGCAAAGGGGAGTTAAGGGCAAATAAGCTGCTCATGGGAGAAGCTCACTCTGCAAAATTGAGGAAGGGGAGGGTTGCAGGGACAGACATTACTGCTGACATGCAAGAAAGGGTGAAAATGCAGGTATTTGAGCACTTGTGATTACATCTCTGTGTCCTTTGTTTGCTCATACCTCCAGTTCACCCTTCTCACCAGGGTTTTTAAGGTATTACTACGCACAAAGCCATGAAATAATCGAGATGGCAAGTGAACTCTGAAGGCTGTCTGGCCCAGACCCACACTCAAAGCAAGGCCAACCTCAAAATTAGATCCAACTCTGAAGTTAGATCATGTGGATCAATGTTACGAGCCTATGTCCAACACGTGATGCCACTTAGAAAAATACACCTAGGTAAGGGTTTCTTCCTAGAGCATGGGAGCAGGTTTGCTGCCATTTTTCCACAATCTTTACAATACAGCCTCAAAAGTAAAATGTAGCTCCTAGAGGTCTTAATGAAACACATTGAAAAGGCCCTTTACATCTGAGCACCATGAAAGAGACCAAAGCCAACTAAGAATTACTCTTCCTCCATGTATTCATGTCTCAGGCTTATTTCTTAGAGGAAGAAGCAGGAAGATATCATTTATGGGGAAAAAAAGAGGAAAAAAACCCTTACTTTTGTTCACCATGTACCATCAGACAGTGATAAGGTGCAGCTAAAGTGGCAGGCTGCACTTTATGGGGATGAACTATTATTCAGATAAGATGGAGGTAAAAGACCTTAGCTGGGTTAAGGAAAAAAATACTGGTTTAAGGTTATTACTCAGGAAGCGCCCTGCTGCACGAAATCTATGGGAAATTGCATATTCTGTCACATTTACTTATTGAATCCCAATTTCATCGTAGCATGAGGAAAAAGTACATCAACCTCCTTTGTAGCTCTTATTAGATTTCGCAACCTTTCAATATTAAAATGCCAGCTCTACTAAGGGTGTTTCTCTCTCCATTTGCTCTCTCTTCCCTCTGCTCCCCACCCCTTAGTAACAGTGTAGTATTGGAGATGTGGTACAGAAACCCTGGTATGGAGATGGTCTGAACCCATAGGCCACAGAATGAGTTGGAATTACCAGCTCTGCACACAAAGATCCCTCCAGCTTTCTCCTTGACCACCCTTTTAGCCCACCCTTTTCTAGGCTGAGAGGTTTCAGACTGCATCCCCTCCTTTTTATTTTTCAGGGATTCCCCAAATCTGCATGTTTTGCAGAGCATTTTAGCTTTTGATCAGACCAATAGGAACCTAAGTCAATTTGCCCTGTCCTATGTTTCTCCTTGGACTCATGCTCCCGGCAAAATCCTTGATGCGTTTGAGTTTGTTGAAGAACTAACACATTAATGCAAGAGGAGGATAAAATTCCCTAGTAGCCCAAATCCTACCCCAAGCTGTTCCTCTTCTGGCCTGAGAGCTGGGGCAAAACTGGAGGAGCATTCCTGATTCTGGCTAGAAGGACTGTGGACCCAGGCAGAACCTGAGATTTCAGGACAGTCAGAATGGATTAAGGCATATTTCCAGAATCTCTCCAAAACTTAATTACCTTTTATGCAATACCCAGCCAACATTCATGACCCATCTGTTCCACTCTCCTATAAGTGGAAGAAGGCAAACTCTGTCCTGGCTATAGCCACAAACATTGACTTGTCATCACCAGCTTTGTAAATCTGCCCTTGTTTTGTAGGGAGTGTACAGAAAGATTGGCTCTGGAGTGAGTGGATGTTCAGCATTTCAGAAATGGGCTGGGAAAGTCAGAAAAAGAAAAAAAAAAGCTGTAAAGCTGTGCTGTAAACTTATCAGTCTCTCTCGAATGTAAAGCACGCCATAGCTGCTGTAGGGCAAAATGTGCTGCTTTCTCTAGACTTAAAAAAGACTCTCTTCTATCTGTAAACAGATTGAGGGGAACAAACGGTTTCCCCCAGTTAAATATTTTAAAGAGCAATCCCAGCTTTGGATATCACCTGAGGTGGGGAGGAGAAAGCAGTTGGAGGCTGAACAAGTGGATTGCTTTCCCAGTCTCTGCAAAATGAACCACTCATATTTAGCCTGAGCAGTCCCTACCTGTGATATTTTCCTGATCTGCCTGGCTCTAGGGATGAGGCAAAGTCATGCCAAACTCAGGTCAGTTCAGGAAACAGCCCAGCTATCAGAGCTGAATTTGTAACAGGCCACTGGAGAAATAAATCCCATGACTCCATAATAGGAGCATAAGAGCCAGTAAAGGGAAAAATTCTGGAATGCCTGAGGCTCAGTTCAGATAAAAGCTGCGGCTAATTATCCAAACAAAATATTCATATCTTTGAATCAGCAAAATGAGGTTGGAAACTTGAAGGGAGCATCTTCTCCTGTGATGTCTTAGTCCCTCGGTTTTGGTCCCCGTCCCCTGGCAAGAAGGGCAGAACTAAGAAATCTTTGAGAGAAAAGTGGCCAGGACTCAGAGGAGACCTTGCCGGGGGCTAGCTGAGTGGCTCATTTCTCTAAACTCTTTTAAAGAACTCCTCCTCTTTTCAAAGAGAGGAAAGCAGCACCGCATCGTTGCACTGAAAGACTACATCAGCTCTGCTGGACCTTTTCTGATTTATTACTCCACTTCTTAGGTAAGTTCTCGTACAAATCCAAGGCAGCGTCAGGTGAGACGCAGAGGTACAGGTGTGACCTGTGCTGCTTTACACAGCCCAGAGAAGACAAGAGCTGAATTGCCCTAGTGGATTTGAACAACTGTAAAAAAAAATTTAAAAAATTTAAAAGTACTGAAAAGTCTTCTTCCTCTGAAGCACTCCCCCTGAATAGAAATAAAAGTGCTGAAGCAGCACTTTCTGTCCTTAAATCCCTGTGTGATTTTCCAAAGGAAGGTCAATGCTATTGCCCCTGTTCACAGGTGTGTGAAAGGAGTTGCTGCTTTTTTTATAAAGGTTTTGCCACCCCACAGCATGGCCCTGTTTAATGAGGCCACCGGGCATCCTTTTTCCCAGGGACTGAACCATTCTTGAAGATTTCTGTGGGATTTCCCACCTTTATGCTTTCTTCTTGTTCTCCCTCCTCCAAAGGGGTCAGTGTGGTGTTACCCCATCCCAGAAGACAGATTTGCCAGCCATTGGCTGTGTTTCCTCTTCTTCTTCATCCAGCCAAACTCCCACAGCGCTTTGCTACAGTGAGAATGGAGTAAAAAGCAGATGAAGATGAGGCTTCACGAAATTAAGATTTTCCACTCCCTTGGGCCTTTTTTGAGATTGCACCTAACCAGAGCTGTTCATCTCTTACCCGGCAGCATGTGAGCCCAACTGATAAGCAGCCAATGGGGCTAAACCCACCATCTTCCCATCTACCCTCCTGGGCTGCCCCTCCCTGCAGTTCTCCCTTGTTTCTTTTGGAGGCGTTCATGCTCATCCTACAGCTCTGCCGACTTGTCCTCTTTACCCATCTTTCTCTTCCTTTACAGTATTGTTTTATCCACACCTTACTCCAGGTTACAGGTTCTTGCCTTGCTTGTTCTTAAGATTAATTCCATCTATTCTGCCACATTGCTGTCTGAAAAACACTAGGAGGTTGCCATTCATCTACAAAGTCTTAAGGGATGTAATTTCTACAATATAACAGCCTCCAGATGCACCACAGCATTGAACTGTCTCTTCCCCTCTCAGCCAGGCAGGACCTTCTAATGACAGCTGTGGTAGGAAGGGAGGTGGATAAATATTTTGATGAGAGACAAACAGTAGTATAGAAAGATACTGAGGAGAGACTCTGGCAAAGAGGTGGATCAGGCTTCTACAACCAGAAAGACTTTCTCACCTTGTCTTGCTGTAAAATGGATAGACCAACACTCCAGGGTGGAGAGCAGTTAGTTGCACTGGTTGAACGAGCGACCAGCTGTAGAGCTGGGAATTGCCCCGTGTGGTTCCCACACACTGAAGATGGCATTCTCATCTTCCCATCAGAGCTTTACTCCAGTCATCAGCCAGAACCAGTTTTGCACTTCTTGGTGCTCTGACTGCCCAGGTGTATCTTGGTTGCTGCTTCTCTCCGTTGACTATGCTGCAAGCCCTCAATTGGTGACAGAGACCAAAGAACTCGTTCTCTAAATAATTAATTTCCTATAGGACTGAACATCTGCTGTATGGTATCACTTTTCTTTCAATGCCTGGAGCTGGATAGGAAATAGAAATTTATCTTGCTTCCATCCAAACAGTGTATTATAACAATTGTTCCATGTTTGGTGTAACAATAAGCCAAAATTGTCTACTCATGGGTGCAGATTTTGTGTCCCAGTACACTGAACTGACATTTATAAGCCCATCCTGGATGACAAGCAGTTATTGTTGGAGGCCTGATTCTAGTCATCCTTACTCCTGAAGAAACTAATTTCTCCCAATTTAGATTAATATTAGTAGAATCAAGACTGCGTGTGCTGTTTTTAGAGGGTTAAATCAAATCTCATTTAACACTGGAGTCTGATAACGGCTATAGACTGCAATTCACAGCCTGTCTGCTGAGTAATTTTGCATGGCATCAAAGATTTTTGCAAGAAGAAATATGGCCAAAGTAACACTTCAGCTTCACTAGGTCAATACCACTAAAACATAAGGCTGTCCAGTTGCTGAAGAGGTCTGTTTAACTTCTCAGTCAGTGGCTGATCCTGGGTAGAATCAGTTGTTTTTACAAGTATTAATACATTGCACGTTGAGGACTCCTAAGCCAGGAGCAGGAGTGCTGTTCTTGACAGGAAAGTTGAGAAAGGGCCGTCCAATGTGTGCTGAACACTCAAGAAGTTAAAATCTATAACAGTGAAATCTCTTAACTGTGTCATTATTTTAGGAGGTGTTTAAAAGAAGTTAGAGAGAGGCTCTGGTGGGAACATGGAAGACATCATGTAACAGAAGATAGATGGTCATCTGTTCACTTGCTGAAGGCCTGGAAAATAAAAAGTGAAGAACGAGTTTTAAGCATTGATCGGACCAGGTTAATGCAAAATTCTACATAGTCTTGTGAGAAAGTACAATACCCAAGGGAAAGAATTTAAGAAAATGTAAAGCTGTGAAAGATGAAGGAGGCTGAACTACTCCTGTCTCTGTGGTTTTTAATAGGCTTTTGAATTAGCATTGTTCCTGTGATGAAGTAAATGTACTTCAACTTCTTTGACTCAGCCTGTCTGCAATAATTACCCTGGAGAAATTAGGACTAGCTGGTTTCCTCTCAAAAAATAACTGATGGATCTTTTCTTGAAGAAAAATCCCCCAGCTGCCTTTCCAAATGATATCATTGGATACCATTAATTAAGAGGGGTCAGAAAAGGTTGACAACTTGGCTGGTGCACCTCAGAGGATCAAGAAGTTGATGTTGGGAACCTTGAAAAATACCCTGTTCCATAATTTGAACTTGTACCAATAGTTACGAAGAGCATTAGGGAGCACTGGAGGTGCTTCTGTAAAAAAAATAAAATACGTGCTTTGTTTAATTAACAGCTGGGTAAGCAAGTGTTATGCTACCAAAAAGCCTTTTTGAATCCTGCAGTGCTTATCTGCTAACCTCCTGCATGCTTTCTTCTTGTAACTGCAAATGCAAACCCCTGCATCAATTGCAGAACGAATATAAAAAAGAAAGGGAGATATTTGACAAAGTGTCCAGGTACTAAACTCTAAATGGATGAAAGGAAACACGGTCCCACACAATTTGCTTGTGTCCTGTTTCCACGAGGTATCAGCATCAAGATCTGAACGTCTGTGGGTTTCTCCAAAGCCTTGTGACTCTGTAGGGGATGAGACTATCCAGGAAAGAGATTATACAACCTGACACAGCTCCATTCTCAGAGTCCCAGCCAACTTCCAGCTAATGAGCTTTAGGAAGAATTTTATTCTCTGGGAAAACACTTTCCCGAATGTCAGTTCCAAAGCCTTCCTGACATGCAGATGGAAATGTCCAGGCAACGGTGTCTCTCAAAGAGACAAGGATTGGCAAAACAACCCAGTGTAATGGATTGACCAGGGCCTTGGCAGCTCTTCAAGCTCTTCTGTCATCAAATCCCTTGACTTCTCCTTGACCAGGAAGGATTCTTATTTCTAAAAACTCTGGGCCATGTTCCCTCAGAGGCCATGTTTCCCTGAAGGCTTCCTTCCCTGTTTGCCTGTACCCTTGGAGATGTATCTGAGCCATGGGTGATCCCATATGAGATGAATGGACCCTTCATAGTGACCTCTGAGTAAAACTTGAGGTGGAGGCTTTAGTACCACTGAGACTGACGTTAATTACAAAGCATTTTCCCTTTTAGATCTTCTAATATTGGTGGGAGAGGACAATAACCTAGCACATAATCTCTAGTTTTGGAGATAAAAAGAAAGGGGAAGGCAAATGCAAACTTTGCAGGGGACAAAAGTTTTCTGTTTCCTCCCCCCAAAATTCAAAAATGTTGCCAGCAATTTGCAAATTCCCCACCTGTTCTGTTCATACATGCAAACAGCCTTAGCCCCTTCTCCTTTCTAAGTGATTTTTAATGTATAGCAAGAACGCACAGTGTTGACAGCTCTCCAATTTTATCACAAGTCTCATTATACTTTTTTTTTAAGCTAAGGCCACCTATCCCAAAATGCAAGATGGGGTGTCTTTTTGGTGAAAACAGGCATGAAAAAGTGTCTACTTTTTTCCCTTTTTGTTTTAGTCAAGAAATTTCAAGTGCATCAAGCAACTCTATTTAAAGATCCACCACCTTTATGGGGATCACAAGATTACTCATGATTCTTGTCTTTGAAAAAGGGAGCAAGTATGTTTCAGGCCTTCAGGAGGTGGGGAAGAAAAGACTTTGAAATACCATTTCGAGCAGGCCAAAACTTGGAAAATTCAGTTATTATTTAAATCTGTGAGATTTGTGGGTTTAGGGCCCTAAATTCCGCTGGAATCCTGTGCTAAGCACTCCTGTCCTTTAAATGATGGAGACTCAAACACATGGTAAATACAGAGCTATGACGGAGTCCTCATGGCTGAACTGGGACTGTAGGAGTTAGACTCTCCTTCAGACAGTTGAGACTAGCTCGATTACCACGTAGCTCAAAATGCAGTTCAGCACACTGAGTTCTTGGGGTCCTTGAACCTCGGTCGGTGAATTTGTATTGCTAATATCCATAAATATCCTTAACAGGGGTTGAATTCTTCTCTTCTCCATTTTCAGAACTGATGTTTCCCCAGGTTGCTGTCTTTCCAGATAACGTTTCTCCACTTTGGTTGTGTTGTTGTCTCTTCCTTCCCTTAAGTCCTTGGATCTCCCTCTCCTCTCAACTTACATCATTCCATCTCCTCTTAGCATTGCCTGCGTTCTCCCACCCATGTGTCCATCCCTTTTTTATCTTGTTTGGGATGGGATACAGCTTGCTTCTGTAAGGGTGACTTGACTTCAGTCCCAGTGAAAAAAGAAGACCAATATGTATAAAGCATTTTACAGGATCTCCATAAAATTGCCTAAAAAGTTTTGCGTCCTTAAAGAGCCAACATTGCAAGAGTTGCTTGCTTTATACAAAATTTTCATTCTCTTTGGGTATCAGTCATGGTTTTCAAGTCCAATTTCCTTGAAAGCTAGGGCGAGGTTGGTTCTGGTGGTTTTGATTGACCCCCATATAATGAGAGGAACTGTGAAATTTGGATCCAAAACTTGAAGCTGGTTTAGTTCAGCTTTTATGATTCATGTCGCTGCTGTGCCAGTCTTGACAGATTAGGAGAATTACACACCAATGCTTCTCTTATTTACACGGATGAGTTGGTTTGTGATCCCCTGTAGAGCCTGTTTCAAAACCCCCTTGTGCTTGGTGAAGGAAGAAACTTCAGTAACCATCAGCTGTGGCATTGATCCTTCAGAGAAATTAACCAACTGAACTGAGACTTACTGTGAAATCAGTGATGCTCGGCAGCCGCTAACTTCATTTGCAGCTCACCAGTGTTAATGCATTTAAAGTATCGATCCTTCCTAGCGTGCTTTGCAGCTCCGGCTCCCTTTTGGCATTGCTAGCACAAAGGCAGCTCTTTCCAAAGTCAGGATGAGCAAGCAAAACCCTTTGACCCTGAAAACAAACTCATTATTCAAAACGCTTGTCAGCTTGCTGCTGCAATTGAATTGATTGGCAAAAAAGAACCATGGCAGATAAAAATCGGATTGTTTCAGAGCATGGGAAAAAAACAGGCAGAGGAAGCAGCCTGCTGTTTGAGGAACAAATCTTCCTCCTCTCCCTGCTACCATTTTTTGCTTTATTATTGCATTATCATGTTATTGTTAGGTTTTTGCGTACACGTATTACATGGGGTTGAGAAGAAGCGCCGAGAGCTGTGGCTGTGCTGGGAATAGCCCGCAGCTCGGACTTCCACTGCCCAATAAAACCAGAAGGACCACAGGGTTTGCCCAATACCCTTCTACCACTTAGGGAGTTAGTTTTGGGCAGGACATTAGCCTTTTAATATCAAGGGCTCCTAAAGTAAAGGCTTAACTTTCAGTCGATTACTGAACCTAACTGGCTTGATTATATTATGGGGTATTTTTGCTTTTGCAGCAAGACATGAGCCTTCAGATGAAAACTGCAGCTGAAAGCAGGGGAGCTGCTGTTTGCAGCCTGCTGTCTGTGTAGCCCTGCCTGCACTTTCCACTGTTTTGTTCCCTGGGCTTTGCAGCAAGCTTGCTTACGCAGTGCTTTCCCTTGCCCTATTTAAGTGCCTCTGCAGCATGTTCATGGTGAATTAGGTTACTCTGCAGAAAAACATACTGCAAATCCCCTTCTCTCACTTCAGCTGCTCCCCTTTCCACAGATGGCAAACTGAATGCAGCCCGTCTTTCTCCAGTTTTCTGAAAAAATGTCACCCGCATCAGGGGAGGCTACTACACAGCAGAATTGACTTCTCTCTTCGGCTACTCTTGACTCTCCAGAGGATATTGGTTCTCCAGTTTCTCCAGTGACCCCAATCCTTTTCTACTTTCATGTCTTTAGCTGCTTTTAATTCTTTTACTCATATATCCTGCACAGTGTCATTTCTTAGCAGTCATTGCACTCAGTTTATGATCTCTGCCTTTCAATGTCACATCTGGGCATTTTCAGACGCACACATCTCATTCTTTAAAATATGCAAGTGTCTTATCCTGACCTTCATTAACGCCGTGACAGATTCCAGCTATGTTGCTTGTTAGTCTATTATTTAGCTGCTTGTCAACTGCTCGCTGCAGCTCCCCATTACTTCTGATGCAGAGATGCAATAATTAGATGCTTTGTTTTTCAGGCATCTTTAGCATTACTTGGACTTACTAATTCAATAACACAGATTCAGCCAGAGTGAAAAATCATCTGCTTCCAGGGCCTTTGCTATTTTTAGTAATACAGAAAATGTTGGGAGCTGTGGAGGGTTGAAGGGTTGGATCTGTGGCTCAGACCCTTCTTTAAGACAGGCGGAAAGGACGCATGACACTTGCCTTCAACACATAATCTCTGCTGGTCTCCATGAAACACACAGCAGAGTTACAAAACTTATCTGGCCAGAGACAGGTAGTTTCTGATCCTTTTTCCAGCAGCAAACTATAATGAGGCAGCTCTAAATGGTATTTCTTAAATAGAGATATGCCCCAAGCATTGTGGAAAGGCTCTAGGAAGGACCTTTCTTCTTATTCTTCAGACTGTGAAAAAAAAAAATCTGATATTTTTTCCTTTTCTTGAGTAATTGTGGTGTTTACTGAAACTGTTCTCTGATAGGAAAACTTGTTCTTCTTGTCCGCTCTTTTTTGCTTATATCTTTCTGCCTGTATTTTCTGCTGCCTGGTTATGCTGGCGGTATATACACTCAGGGATGTCGTAGTGTACCTGAAGTCTTACTTCATTAAGGATATGCCAACACTGTGATGGAAAGATGACTCCAGTACCTCTCTCAGGGATGGACCACAGAAAGATAGGAGGGGATGTTTCCTCCTTCTCTCTCTCCCTCCTCTTTGGAGAAAGCTGCTGGTTGGTGTGAGAACATCTAAGGCTGTGCTCACCAGCCCAAACAAGCTAATAAATCTCAATTCCTTCAGTGTTTTTTTGCACTTTCTAACTAATTTCCCTTCCTTGCCTAGTGCTGTCAGACATGCCGCCACCACATCTGACCTTTAGAAGAAAGTGAAGTTACTGTGGTTGTGACTGTTCCTGAGCATCAGCAAATCAGGAAGAGAAGACCCAGTTGAAATCACACTGTGTGCGTGCTTGTGTGTTTTAGACACTGAGAGAAGCAGCCTAATTTATTATGAAACAGAAGTTAGCTTTACATTTTCATAATTAGGGAGGATGCTAATGTTGCGTGATTGGAAAATGTCACCCTGCACAACTAATTTGAGGCCTAATTGAAGCTCAGCATCATCTGCAGGTCCTCCAGTAACAACTTTTTCACAAGGTGATGCAGAAATGCAGAGAGTGGTTAAGAGTAATATATCTCCCTCCCAGGGATCTGGGAGGAAATGACCAAAAAGAAGCAATACCAAAGCCCAGAGCCTCAGTCTGGTGGAACAAAGCACTCCATATAACCACAAATGACAGGGTTAATTATCCCATGGCTGCTGCAGAGAACAATACATTTCTCAGGCACTGTCCTGCAGAGTTGCTGAAGAAAGTTGGATTGGGCATGTCATTGTATCACAACACAGTGTCACAAAGGTATGGATGGGCCTGCCCTTATCTAAAGCACACTGAGGATTGCTTTGTGTCCTGAATACAGAGGAGATGGGAGCCACAAAAAAGGCTGCAGGAGTAAAATCTTCTCTTTCTCATCCACAAAACCTCTTTCTGTAGGAAAAAGTTAAGTCTTGCTCTGGTTATGCAGTACTTAGACACCATCCTCAGCCTCTCCAGTCATATTTATTTTGCTGCAAGCTTGCAGGCACTGGGCAGGTGAGCTTCTTGTCTGCTCAAAGCGCAAGGGGAACCTATTAGATGTGGAGGTAGCCCTGCCTAGACATGCCAGGCAGCCATAAGCTGTGTGACTCAATTTCTAAGATGCATGACGCTCAGGATATTGCACAGGGTAAAGGGACAATATTCAACCCCTGACAGAGACAGAACAGCTCCACAGGTTGTTCCTTCCAACTCACTGTCTCCAAAAGTGGCTGTAGGCATATACATTATGCATGAGGACAAGGCGAAGGCTTGTGGTGTTTCCTCCCTGGTACTCTCCCTGCCTCTAACCATTTGAGACTCAGGGACTTCCAGGGATAGATACATTCTCTATGGATTTAATAACACTGACTGGATTTTTCTTTGAACTTCTCTGCTCTTGCCTGAACCCTTGCTAACTTTAAACACCAACTGTATGTCCATGTCGAGAAATTCCACAACTCGACTATAACTTCTCTAGGAGTGACAAGTTCTTGTGCTGCAAAAGGCCAGGAGTGATCATTATCCACTCATCCTTTCCTTGACACTCATGATTTTATATACTCCCTCTCATACCTTCCCAGCCATCTCTCTACTATCTTAGATTATACTCTTACTCCTTAAGGAGAGTTCATTCCAGCTCTTTGAGCACCTTTGTCTTTCTTTGACCTTTTGTCCCATGACCACCTCTCCTCTTTTCTTCTTGCATTTGTAGTTTCCCTTTCACACCTGATGCTCTGGGAGCCCTAGGGAGAGGGAGTCTAACAGGTGTCACAGAGCTGAAGGCTTCTACATGTCCCCTTGTGGCACTAGGAGAACTCAGGTATTTGCATTGATCATCCCAGAGTAGGGGAGAGGGAGCAGATCTTACAGTTGCTTGTTGGGACCATCCCACTTTCAGCCTGCTCTGGGATCCCAGAGAGCTGGAGAAGCCAGAACAAAAAGGCTGGACTTGGTTGTCTCTGGGACTCATGCATACGCTTGAGAAAGAAAGGGCTTTTGGTTCCCATCTAGGCTCCTCTTCCCCAGCCAAACCTCGATGAAGGAGAGAAGATACTATGGCTGTAAACTGGATTCCCCAATGACCCCATCACATCTTCACCCCTGCTCAGCCCATCGGGTAAGGAACGTAAAAGAAGCTGTGAGCTCTCACACCATCTGCCTGATTGCCAGCTGCCCTCTCTACCCTAGTGCTGGGATATCCCATCTCCTGTGAACTGGGATGACCTTCTGGAGTCCTTGGGACCTCCAGCTGCATCCTGCGCTGAAGCCTTTGGGTTTTGGGCGGGCTCTGTACAATGTGATTTACTATCTGACAAAAACACATAGTGAAATTTAATGTTGCACCCACACAAAGACACAGGCAAGCACCCATTTCACTGTGTGGCTCCTTCTAAACCCCAAACAAACACCTCATTCCACGCAGAAATATATAGAGCATGTCTCATGCATGGGTGCACTGAGAGATTTAACATACGTATATGTGGGGTTATAATGAAACACACACACACATCTCACTTTAATGTCCCAGTGACACCCAATGGGGAAATCACATCGGCTTTGTAAAGCCCCCTGCACTACATTACAGGAGAGTTAATTCACTGGAGGAAACTATAATCTGATTTCAGCTTTACAAGCTAACATCATTATTCTTTTCCTTTCCATTCTTTCATGCTTAAACTGATCCGCTGTTGTTCTTTGTCTCTCTCTGTCTCCAGCCTGTATTGCTTTCAGTGCCGCCTGTCTCCATTTTATTTTCCGCCTCCTAATATTCAATTTAATTGTAAAGCCTGTTAATTCACTGGAGGAAACTATAATCTGATTTCAGCTTTACAAGCTAACATCATTATTCTTTTCCTTTCCATTCTTTCATGCTTAAACTGATCCGCTGTTGTTCTTTGTCTCTCTCTGTCTCCAGCCTGTATTGCTTTCAGTGCCGCCTGTCTCCATTTTATTTTCCGCCTCCTAATATTCAATTTAATTGTAAAGCCTGTCTGCTCTCCCTCCCTCTTCCCCCCCCCCCCTTCCCTTTCTCCCCCTCCCCTGCGGATCTTCCCACCACTGCCCCCACTGACACAGCTTTCCTCCCGATTTCCTCCTTGCGATTTCTCCTCCCTTTCTTCATTATCAGCATGTCAGATTAGGATCTGACAAGAAAGTAGAATCGACTGTTCGTCCGGAGCTTTACAGCCTAAGTAACATTTTTATTTTTCTGTAGACTACATCTAAAGATTCCCATCATCTAAGCAGGGCTGTGGGCTTCTGGCCTCTTTCACTGGGAAATGGAAAGTCCATTAAAAACTACTCCTTGGTGCTGTGAAGTGTCACAAGTAGAATCACTGAATGTTAGGGGCTGAAAGGGACCTTGAAAGATCATCTAGTCCAACCTCTTTTTTATAAATCATGAAGAGGAGATGGTGCTAGGACAGTGGACTTCCAAGAGGAACCATTGAGGATGAAATCCCAAGGCTTGCTGGATGGAGATACCAGGAGCAAGAGGTGTTTGAACCTGGATCAGTCTCACCATGAACCACTCTCATCCCAGGGAATATCTTGCTGTTCAAAATCACTCGAGGAACACCAGAAAACCTCAGCCCATGACCCTTTCCCACAGTGTTCCCTCCTGCTGAGGAAGGGACACCATAAACAGATACCCACTCTTATTTTGGGGGCCTGTGATGACACCTCAGTCACAGGATCAAAATACTCCTCTGGTTAATATGTTGAAATGATTAAGCTGTTTTCCATATAGTGGTGAAGATTCTCCCAAATGAGAGCAGTTGGCCTTCAAATTCCTGAGCTGTAAAAATCCCTCTGTTTAGTGTAATGACACGCTGGCTGATTTATCCACAGAGTCCACACCAGGTAATGCTCCGTCTCAAGCCATAAACCTTTTAAATTGGAATGAGAACACTGGGGCTGGTAATGCAGAAGCAGAACAAAGGGAAAGGTGGTTGATATTTCCCTCTGGCTGGAAGGACTGAGTTAGCGAGGACTACTCAAAGTGGGGTAGACTAGAGAATCAGCAAAAGTGATGGGTTCCTTGGAGGCTGAGGAGCACACATACACAGAATCATAGAATTATGGAATGGTCAGAGTTGGATCATCTAGTTCCAACCTCCCTGCCATGG
>NW_009734685.1:0-767 GCF_000703405.1 Apaloderma vittatum | reverse complement strand
CTTACATCTCTTGGGAGTAAACTCGGTTACAAAGTATGTGGTGGTTCATAATTATGATTTCTGCCAGAGGAGCAGCTCTGGTCCCTGCAGGCTTAGCGTGGTTTTGGTGGTGTTGTGACTGAGGTAGTGTTTTCCCTGTGGAATAAGGCATGGCCATGGCATGTTTTTCCCTGAAGGTGCCAACTATCTTTTGCCAGGGGTAGATGGTATGCAACATTCAGGAGCGTGACCTTGCTAAAATGTTCTCTGGGTGTGGGGAAACTTCTCAAAGCTCGCTACAGCTTGGGGTGGAACAGTCCCATTTAATCCTTCGCTCAAGTGAGATGACAGATTATTAATTCCTAGAGGAAATGTATTCATTCTCATCCTTCAAACAGATTCTATAGAAACCTTACTTCAATTATGGCATTTAGTTCTCAAAAAACACAGCTTGCAGGACCATAGCCTACTTTAAAGGTAGGCCCATGACCCTTAAGCCTATAAATCTTGCATTTTTCATTGCCGAACACCCCCTCTTTCCAATGGCTTTGCCAAACTGTAAGTTTTCTCCAGTTCTGCTTTAAATTCTCACACACACAGATCAAGATTCTACTACAGTTCTTTAAACATTCAGGCACCTCGACTGCCTTCCTCATCAAAAAACCCAGGCAGGACAGACAGCTCTAGGCTGACCACAGCCTAGAATTATTTTTATTATTTTTATTCAGCCCTGCCACTGTTATCTCCTTGTATACACAGATGATAAATATAGATGTAGGCACTTGAGG
>NW_009734684.1:0-7037 GCF_000703405.1 Apaloderma vittatum | reverse complement strand
GTCAGAAACCTGGTACCTTACCAGTAAAACTTGAAAACATTGGAACATACTTTACGGTTTGATCATATTCTTATTTTCCCGAAGTTCGTTTATCCAGCCTAATCTAGAGGTTGAAGTGTTACGGATCTGGACTCAGTAGCTCTTCTTCCCAAAGGAAAACAAACACACGTATTAGCACTCAGAATTTCTGTGCCAGGCAGGTACAAAAATACCAGTTTATATAACTTTGGCTGTTTAGTCATTCCTTGGTCCACCTCCCATTTTAAGTTTTGTTAAGACAGCAATGTCTCCTAATGCTTGTAATAAACTGGAGCAAAGGAAAACCTTACTGTCTTTAGCTAGACTCACATCACTTCATGGGCAATATAAAAGTCTCCTCTAAGTGTGAGGAGTCTGTTGAGGACTGAAAAGGAAGAGAAACTCTCCTACGATTCACTGACAACTACACAGTCAAAATCAAGAAAATTAACTGATAGAGGCAGAACTCTTTTGACCTTTTTTTTTCAAACCTCTTGGTGGTGACAGAAAATCTCATACTTACCTTTCCTTTCTCACATAAATTTTTTTCCCACAAACATGCTTCTTCCAGAAATAACTTCCATGTCAGAAATAACTGTGACCAAGTGGAACCGCTCAGATATTCTTAGTAGGACAAAGGAGAACACTTTATAGTGTTAGTTCTAGTTATAATCAATAGACCAGGCCCAAGAGACTACATCTAAATGTCACAAAAACTCCAGAGCTGCAACTCAAAACCAAAAGAGTCTCAAAACCACTTACTTTAAGTACAAAGTATGACAATAGAATTGGCAACAGCCGACTAGCCAGGAGTTTCCTGTAAATACTTACACTGCAGGTGCAAGTTCATCTGTGCTGCTACTATTCCTAGATGTTCTCATCATGTTGAAATGTTAAAATTTTAAATTAATTTTAAAATTGCTGTGGACCTCAGTTTTGTCATAGTTTAGTTGCTCACAAATTTCCAGAAGCCCATGACAATTTGGTTTAATTAATTGCATTACTCTCTATATTTTAGAAGTACTAGTCTTCAGACATGGTGGCATCTTGAAACCTGAAGAAATATTTTCGTCCACTCCAGAAGCCTCATTGTTTGGACAGTGATTCATACACTTTTTTATAGCATATTTTGAAAGTAAGATCTACAGAATTTGTTTGCCCATTTCTCTGTCTTCCAAAAAAAAAAAAAAAGTTGCATTCTGTCTTGTTTCAATCAATACCAGTAATGAGCTACATTCACCTATCCCATTAAATGCCTTTATTCTGTGTGATACTAGCACAGGGAATGAATGAAAATACCACAGTGAGATAGAAAAATGCTTTTCATAACAGGTGACTATGTTCATAAGGTGACAAGGAGCTGTTATTTGGCTGATCAAGAACTGATACCCTATCTAGAAGTGATGTTTGTAGGAAAATATTGTTTGCAAGAAAGTTAATTCACATTTATTTCGCTAAAGAGTAATGGCCAAATTCTTCCTCCTTAAAGTGGAGACTTAAGCTGTCTTGTGGCTGAAGAATATTTCAAAGAGGGGACAAATTATTTTTTTTTTTTTTATTATTATGACTTTAGTCTGAATCATATAGTATGCAAAAAGGTAAAATTCCTGCCAGGTGAGTGTCTGGAGAGCAGTTAGACATATAAGTGTGTAAGAAGGCAGGCCTTTATTCCTAGATTTAATAGAGTAAACCTTCTTTTGGTTTTTTTTTTCCTTTTTTCACCTGTGCCTTTTGCAAGTATGAGCAGTTTCTATATCCTGAATTTTGACAATAGATACCTTTTTTTTTGCTTTTCTTTTACTTTGGCCTAGGTTTAGAACCTTCTTAGGTTCCATAGATAACAAGACACTCTTTACTATGGACATAAAAAACGTATGAGTTGAAATTTTGAGTCTGAAATGTCCGAATCACTGGCACCTCCTTTGACATGAGGTGCAACATCCAGATACACAAGCTGTAATTCCTGGACAAAAAGAGGAAAATGTATCTTCGATTGCTGGGCACAGAGGTTTTCCAGCAAGCAGAACGATGCAGGAAAGCTCAGATGAAAACCAGTGGTACAGCAGTCAGGAGTGTAAC
The DNA here is from genome assembly GCF_000703405.1 of Apaloderma vittatum. Classification (NCBI taxonomy): domain Eukaryota; kingdom Metazoa; phylum Chordata; class Aves; order Trogoniformes; family Trogonidae; genus Apaloderma; species Apaloderma vittatum. Next base: position 4,940 of record NW_009734684.1, on the reverse strand, counting down.
ATTTTGTAGCTGTAGAGATTTATGTATCAGGCATCAGAGTGAAAACTTCATTTATTTTTGCCTTGTGAATAAACAGACTTTTAAAAGTACTTGAATAACCAAGGATGATATGCCAAACAGCTAAAGAGCTGCAAGATGAAATCTAATGTATGACATTAAATGTACCTCAGGCAAACACATTAACGTGGCAAAAGTATTTATTTCTTTTTCTTGTTGCTATAGCACAAGAGAAATCACAAGAATGAAAATGTTTAAGCAGCCAAAGAGCAAACCATTAAGGTTTTGAAAGTAGGTGCTTAAAGTGTTGGGTTAGCATTGCATTTAGCGTTGGAAGAAGGTTCATTATTAATTAATTTCCACACCAGCTGTCCAGACAGCCCCTTTGCAGTGGATCTAGTTGGCTTTACCAAAAAAATGAGTTTTCATAGACACTATGGATTCGACACTGGATAAGATCCTGTCAGCTCTATACAAGCTGTTGTCAGGAACACCATAAACCTGCGACCAGATAAAGTTTGCTCAGCTTTTATGTAAAGAAATTTTTAAGACACACCATAGATCCCGCACCAGGTAGAACCAGTGAGCTTTTATACAAAGCAGCTGTGAGATACACTGTAAAGTCTGCCACCAGATAAGCTCCATCTGGTTTATGGAGCAGCCTGATGCACTAAGACACAAATACGATTTATTGATATGCAACAGATACAGGTTCCGTAAGATTTCCAGTGATAAAAGAAACTAATACCACAGAATGCCTGTAGGACTTAACATATATAATTACAATTACAAGCTTGATTTCCTGGGTATATAACACTCAGCATTGCAAAGGTCACAATGCTTACCAAAAAGCATCACTTTTGGGGATTAGGAGAAGCAAAAGCCCATCGATCTGCCCCTACAAATTGATGTCGGATTCTCATTCCCTCTTCCCTCAAAATTAATTACGAAACTGGGGTGATCTTTATACCCATTATATGGTATTACACAAAGTCAGTGTGTGGGACTGTATTGTTCCTGGTTCTGGCTATTGTTCCTGGTTCCTCTGGTAGTGCACAAGACATTTCTTAGCTTTGTAAAACATCTGGGAACTGCAGAAGAGCAGGACCACAGGGCCTCATCCAACTTCACTGTCCTCTGTAGTTAAAACATTTTTCCTGCATTCCTCTGGTAGTGAAAATTTGTAGAAACTGACCCTCTACCTCCTCCTCATGTCTCCCTGGTGCCACGGCAATCACAGATTGTTAGATCTCCACTGGACTGGGCCCCTGTGCTGGGCTGGGCACCAAATGCTTTGTCATGTTTTTTCAGCAATAGTGAATTTCGTAACTTTCCACTTGCATCTAAGAGTCAGCAAGTCAGGTAGTGGCGCCTCCAGATGATGTTTCAGTTCACATCTGGACCAGCTGCTGCTGTAGTATGAACTAGTTCTGATGCTGTGATAGGATATTGAGTAGGTACTCCAGCAGGCTGCAACCACAACACTGATGATAATTCAACACTGTTGTGTAAGTACTGAGCCATCCTTGTTGCCTATTTTAGACTTCCACAAGAGTAATCTTCAAACTCATGACAGAGATGGCTATCATGCCTACAGCTCATATTTCTTGTGCAATTAGTTCCAAAGTGTTGTAAGACTGGTTTTCCTGGTAGAAGCATCAGAATTTACAATGAATCCCATAGATCCAGGATAAATAATTACACAGAAAAGATGGGAAGTATTTGCTATCAAGTATCTTTTAACAATCTTGAAAGCCACAAGCCCAAGCCCATCACGTTGAACTTCACAGACATATTAATCTGTTTATATTTAAGCATAATAATCTTTCAAGTCATAATCCTGTTCTTCTTTATTTTGTTAGTCGAACAGCAGCCATTGTTCTTACAATCACTTTACACTATTCCACGTAATGTCCAAAAATCCTTTGTAGTTGTCTCTGTGAACTTTACATTGGATGATTAGAGTTCACAAGTACATGGAGACTTCAGCCAAAACTAGTAACAAAGAAAAGTCTTCAGCTCAGGTCTCCAAAGGTCAAGAGACTGTTCCAGACTTTAGCTTCTAGTAATCCTAGATTGTCTGTTCTCTGTAAAGAATTAAATAGGAAAGAAAGATCTTTATCTTCCACATTTGAAAAAGAATTTCCATTTCCCCTCCTTCTTGTTATGTTCTTTTTTTCTTTCTGTCAGCTTGGTAACGATGTCTAATGCAAACTTATTTGAGAAAAAGAAATCTGTTGAGATATGTGGGGTTTTGTGTGGTTAGTGCAGGGGAGTTCATGCCTAAAAGAGAGGCCTGTCAAAGTGATTATGGAACAGTCATTTCAGTTTGGTCTCACATCTTTAGCAAGTATCTTCAGAACTGAGCAGTAATCACAAACTTCTCTGTTACAGCAGATTCCAGCACATTCTCAATAACTAATTCATCCTATCATAGAGAAATAAATGTTCCTCTCTGGTAATTTCAACATTTACCCAGGAGGGGCCTAGATCCAGCAGGTTAGTGCAATCAGAGAGAAAGCCCACTCTGGAGCTGAGAAGTTCATGCAAATTGGACTAAATGTATAATGTTTATAAATATGTAAAGGATGAGTGTCAGGAGGATGCAGCCAGGGATGTCCAATGACAGGACAAGGGGCAACAGGTGCAAGCTGGAGCACAGGAGGTTTCACAAAAACGTGATTCTGTGATTCTGTGATTCTGTAATTCTGTGATTAGAGAAATAGTATCAAAGAAACACTCCTCTGACAGTACTGTTCAGAACAGCAACGTACTTGTGGGAACATTCCCAAACAATGATACAGGCAATTTCAAATGCTCAGGAATAAGTAATTGCCTTTCATGTTGGTCAAAACTCAGACCAAGTATATACTACATCCGTTAATTGTTGTTCTTACTCTTTTTCTTTCTCTGTACCATATTAATGTATACATCAGCATTACAATGGTTCCCTAGAGGTAGGCAATTTATGCTCCAGCTTACAGTGTTTCATTAGCAATACGCTTCTCTGCTCAGTTTTACTGGCATCTGACTGCCTCCTTGTCAAACATCTGTGCACATTCATTATGGTTTGAAGTTTGCTATTTTATTAAAGTACTTCAAGGTTTTGAGCCCTAGGGATAATCTTGCAAATTGTTTGTGTAATGATACTCACACCTCATTGTATTAAATGGCAGAAACAATATTAGCCATATGATACACTCATTTAGACACTTAAAAGTTCATAAATGTTACACAGGGTCATAGTGCAGAGAAGAAAGATCCGCCAGTCACCCTCAGGAATATTCTTGCTGAAATTTTATACTGTCATGCAATGGTTGGTGTTGGAGGTATCCTACCTCTCTAAATATGTTAGGTACTTGAGCAAGTAACTGTACACTCCTATGAGAATCCATGTCCATATTCTGCACTCGTATGTACATCCTGTCACTGGAACTTCCAGTTCATTGTAAAGCACATAAAGGACAGACCCTATTAAGGTTCCTGTATGACTTTTTCCAACGTAAGTGTCTTCTGACTTCCTTTTCTTGAGTAGAAAATTTTAAAGAAATAAATTATGCTCCTTCTTGCACTCTCGTATTTAATTTAATTTATAGCATACACGATTCATACATGATTTGTAGAATCACAGAATAGAATGGGAATAGAAAATTCCCTGAACTTTGTTTCCACACCTACATGACTTTATGCTCTGGAAGAGAGCTGGGTGCTGATCTTGTTAACCTACCACATAATTGTCTACTGATTGCTGAAACAATTGATCCAATACCACATTAGTTGAAGCCTGAAACTGATCGTAGCATTCATCATCTCCTACATGCTTCAAAAACCTTTTAAAAGAACAACCAAAAAAGTCTTGGATTATGACAGCAAAGTGAGTATCTGTATTAGTTTCAGAGTTAATTGTATCATAATAATTAAAATGATTACATACAGCATCAAGCTTGAAGTGATGACATTTTTTTTTCAGCACAAACTCAACTATGACTCAGCAGAGATCCCAAAATGTATTCAGGATGCTTTAAACTCTTTAAGAGTTTATTTAGCTCCTGCTCAATGTACTGACCAATATTCTTCTGTATAAGAATCTTGTTATTAACTCAGCACCAAGATGTATTATATCCCGATTAAGTCCTGTTTGTATAATACAGTGTAAAGTGTTTAAATAACAAGTAATTGAATGACATTTGTGGAGGAGCTATTGGCAAGTTCATTTAGAAATCAGGTGAGAAAGAAATTCCTTGATACTAAGAAACATTTGAATTTACTTTGGTTTTCACCTGCTGTTAGCCTGTACTTGTCATAGAGTGCAATTCAGCTACTGATGTTTTATTGAGGTGAGTTATGAGTGAGTATGGTGGCTCATCTCAAAAATTCTGTTTGGCTCATAAATACTCAAGTGACAAAAGCAATTGTGCACAAATATAAACTCTATTTTTCAGTAGCAAACCTCCATCTATTACCACTAGACCTGAGTTTACCCTTCAATCTGTAAATAAAACTCTTAAGTAAGTTTCAAATTCATTTCTCAACATATCACTGAAAACCGGGCTTAATAATTCTTATAGCTGAAAGTCTTAGAATCATAGAATCTTAGAATCATAGAATCAAAGATTCATAGAATCATAGAATTATAGAATGTCAGAGTTTGGAAAGGACCTCTAGAGATCATCTAGCCCAACTCCCTTACCAGAGCAGGATGCCCTAGGGGAAGCCACACAGGAATGCATTCAGGTGGATTTGGAAAGTCTCCAGAGAAGGAGACTCCACAACCTCTCTGGGCAGCCTGTGCCAGGGCTCTGTCACACTCACAGTATAAAAAAGTTCTCCTCATGTTGAGGTGGAACTTCCTATGTGCTAGCTTAAACCCATTATTCCTTGTTCTATTACTGGGCACCACTGTGAAGATACCGGCACCTTCCTCTTTACACCCACTCCTCAGA
>NW_009734683.1:270-41593 GCF_000703405.1 Apaloderma vittatum | reverse complement strand
CGTAGAGTACTGCAGAGGAGAAAAATAAAAAATGAATAAAAATTGCAAAATGACTTCGCTATTCGATGACCCTGACAACGCAGCGAGAGCCGAGTTGTGCTGTGAGCTCAGTGCTCACATAAGCTTAGTCATGCAGAGCGTGATGAAAGGCCTGTGCCTTTGCCAAGTGCATACATTTCCCTGCAATAGCTTTAAACATCAGTAACGGGGCTTTCAAATGTCATTTCTGCTGATCTTTCCTGTTAGATGTCAGCCCCAAATGAGCAGCAGTACAGGATGGTACTTTGCCCATCAAATGTTTTTAATTTTTAGTTTCTCTATGCTGGTGTCCCACTGTAGCTTTTTCGACAGTTTTCTCCATGTCAGTCAGAGGGGTGAGGATTTCAGATAAAATAAAAACCCACTCCCGGGTAAGGACACTCAAATGTGCCACAACTGAAGGAAAGATGAGGGGGCCAACATCATCCCCTTGGCTTGCGTGGTGCTGGCTGGCCCATGCCACGTGTCTCACATCCAACTCGGACCAGTTACACTGTACTTATATCATCCAGTAATTCCAGGGTACGGGAATGAGCTGGGAAAGAACTGAAGGTCAGTGGTGGAGCCGGAGTTAGAGGCTCTGTGGACAGCAGAGCCTTGAGTCATTGTGGTGAAGCATAAAGGGAAACGAGACACAAATTAATTGGGGAAAAAAAGAACCACAATAGACTCAGCTTGTTCCAGAGAACACTATGTTTTTTCCACTCAGTAACTTATATCTTTGTTTGGCTATGAAGTAGTCTTTAGAAAAAAATATCAATTATGTGATCTTTTCCCATGCTGTGTGCATGAATTTTCTCATTCTTGCATAATATTTATTCAACAGGAATGCTGAGACGTACCTTACATTATAAATAGTTTAAAACTTTAGAAATGACCCACGATTTATCCTGTCACTGGTGCCTCAGCCACATATAGGTAAGAGAGCCCTTCTTGCAAAAATGCTAGGTGCCGCCTTTCCTATTGGCAGACTTTGTAGGATAAAGTATGAAATGGAATAATACAAAGCAAAAGTCATGCTACAAAAATTCTGTGCCAAAAACTTTCATTGCCCCAAGACTGAATAGCCAGGGGTTCATTTACTTGGCTTCCAAGACATGGACTCTCAGTGTGAACTGCTAAAAAACAGGCATTCAAGGGCTAAAAAGAAAAGCAAAAGCAAACTGTGCGTGAGCTGCTGTCCGAAGGAAGTGAAAACAGGACACACATTAAAGAAGGAATTAAAAAAAAAACACATTTCAAAATTACATGAGGTGTCTGGGTGCCCACATTTGGAAAAGGGAAGACAGTTCTGGTCAATAATGATAACGAGAACTGGATTGAGCCAAACCAATCTGCATCTGAATTTGCCTGATAAAATTTGTTTTTCTGAAAGTGTGCGCTGATAGTAGTTAAAGTGACAGGGTTGTTTACAGATTAATATTAAGGCAGATTGCTATACCTAGGAGAAAGTGGGGGTAGAAAGACAGTTATTACTGGGTTGTGGGCCGTTAACAGTTTGCAGCATACCAGTCAGACTGGCCATGATGGGCCTGTTCTAAGTTTAGTTTTCACTCAGTGTAAATTAGAAGTAACTACTAAATTAAGCTACTTGAAGTATTTACTGAAATAAGAAAAGGAAGAATCTTCATTCAGCTTTTGGAAATCAAGCGTCTTCCTCTGGTAGTAGCTATTTACATTTTTTTTCACAAGACTATGGAAGGTGATTATTTTTTTTATTTCATTTTGCAACACCTGCAGTGAAACTGCCACCTACATTCCATAGAGCAGTTCTGGTCACACAGATGCTGTGAGTAAGTCTGGTTGCACCATTCTTTATCCTCTGTGGAAACTGCTCAGCAACGCAGGAGGGAGAGCAAACTTCATCATTCCAGAAGGACAGTAAGCAAGAACTAGCAGCATTCTGTATTCTTGGGGCCTTGGTTGGAAAGAGCAGAAAAAGGGGTTGCTTATTTAAGTGAGCAAAATAAAGGGTGAAGGGTTAAACATGGAAGGATTAGGATTGTTGTCTCTGGATACATAAAGGCACACAGAGGTGATAACGATCATTTAGAGACTGAGGCTATAAAAGACTGAAAACATGAGGAGCAAAAGGACTCCCAAATAAGGTATAGGCTGACCATTAATAAATTTAATCTGGAAATGAGAGTTTAAAATGGGAGTTTAAAGAAATTTCTGGAGCAGCCTTTCAAAATGAAATAAAGAAAATTAATAAAATCTGTCGACTTTTAAGATGGAAAAAGCATTTATAATGGTGATATATCATATAAACCGCATTTTCAAGATAGGAGGCTCTGAGAGTATTGATTCCAACAAATAAGCAACCAACCTCCATTCTTCCAAATGCCGTTGTCTAAAATTCAGGAAGCATGTGGACAAACTGGAGAGGGTTCAGGGAAAAGCTGCACAAACAAGGATTGAAAATTTAACTCACTGTAAAACAGTACTATAGCAGAGTTTTAATATTTTGAAAAAAAATTATTTTTGGCCACAATCTGAAAGTACCCAGGTAGGAGAAAAAATTATTATTTAGATTTAGCAATTTTAAAATCAAGATTGGATATGCTCTGGTTCATACAAAAATGAATTCATGGAAATCTTATCTGTGTAACTGAAGGTCAGAATCGCATTGTCATTTTGGGACTTTCTGGCCTCAGACACTGGTAAATGCCAAAACCAGACAAATTTTAGCGATATCAGGGACCTAGACAAGAGTGTGGACTTTTAAAGTAAGATTGCATTTAGTTACGACAAGATGCACAAATTGATAGTACTTTTAAACTACTGGCAGGCTTACTGTTTATTTTTTAAAAGTTTTTGTAGTTCTAAACTAATCAGTGTCCTACTAATGAACTTTAATGCCTTTGCTGATACCAAAATTAGGGGTATTGGTGTGTTTTACTGAAGATATTGCCTACCCTTCAGTAAAATAAAATCTCAGAAGCATACTTTCTTAACACATTTTGTAAAAACTAATTAGGCAAAAATCAAGGTCAGCTAAATTCGGACTTATGCCTTTACTTACAAATGCAGAGTGTAATAACTTGGGTTTTACGTTCCATTCTGCAAAGTGAAATGCTGACACTTAGCCACTTGTGCCATAAAAAAATAAAATAATGATAAAAAATTAATCTAGCTTCACCTTTACATAGGCTGCTTATTCTGAAATTTTGGCAGAAAGCTGATACCTCTGAGAGACTTCCAGCCTTAGCAGAAGCTTACGCAGCCGGCAGTACTTTGACCCGCTCTAAATTCCCAGCCATCCCTAATCTTCACTGGAGGCGAGCAACACAGATGAATATTTGAAGGATATGATGAGATAAGATCATATTGGCCTCATGTCTTACCAAATGACAAAATGACATTACATCTCAGAAAAGGTCTTGGAGAAGTTCTTTTGAAAAGTTACATGTTTCCATGTGCGTGGGCATTTACTCATTTGCATGCAAGTAAAGACAACTGTACTTGGGTAGTGGAAAGAAGTCTGAAACACGTAGAATCAGCTCCAATAGACTTGTGCAGGTAGAGCAGGGGATCTAATATTTTGCGGCACAATCCTGGTATTAAGCTATAGATGGTCTTGATACAGATCATCCAGTTGGGCTGCTGCTGTATAAAGGGCCAGTGGTTTGTTGTAAAAAATGGAAAGAAAATCTTATGTTTTGGGTTTTTTTGCCCTTCACTGTGATTTTTGCGCTATTTGAGTATTAAGGTGAAGAAAAATCTCTACCAGTTTTTGGCAGCCTCTTACAACTGCATTCCTGACCTTTACAACTGTATGAAGATTTGTCCGGAGGTTAGCTGAACTGAGTGTGCATACCCAGAGACATCTGCAAGCACTGTAGGCAGACACCGCTGCAGAAAATGGGATCTACAGAAGGTGTTGCTAAGCAAGTGCACGTAAAAACATTTTTGTGCAGTGCGGTTTAAAACACTCTGTCTGGTATGGAAACCAGAGAAAGAAGAAATCATGAGTGTTCGTATCACTGTAAATTAAGTTTTGTACTTATTTACACCTACCTTGAAAGGGAAAATTGTTGGAGCTAATTTATTTTTTGTGTATTACAGCTGATAGCACTCACATTTATCTGTGTCTAGACACAATGAATTTAAACCGTTTCACAGTTAAAGGGTCAGAAGGATAAAAAGTGTTAATAATCCACAGAATGCAGTCAGTGTTTACTATTATATTCTAGTTACTGTTACTGCAGTCTAAAAAAGAAAAAGTCACTAAGATAATTATATTATATAAGGAGGACGTCAAGAGCTAATATTAAAAGACAGTTGGTTTTGACTACAGTCTGTATTTATGCTGAAGTAATGAAGTAGTGGTGAATAATATGATTCAGGTTGCCTTTTTTTCAAAGTCCACAAGATCATGTGCATGCTCAGCAAAAGAAAAATATATATCCAGGCAACAAACTAGTATATGAAAGTAATTTCACAATGAATGACAACATATGAACCTTGTTTTTTCACACTGGATGAACTGGCTTACCAATCCTTGGCTGATCTTCCTGGTTTTGTCGGCGGTAGCACAGGAAAGAATGCAAAATAAAAGTTTGATGTCATTCTAAAAGCCAGGAGATGCACTAGGCAATGCCTGCTGTAAGCGCAATGTTCGTTCTGGCACAAAGCAAAGAAACTGCAAAATCATTTGACTGAAATTTTAATGAACTTAAATGAGAACACTGCTGTTTAATGGACTTTACGCAATGTTCTCAGGCTCATCCATTCACAATGCAACTTTTCATGGGGTTGGGTTGGTTTGGTAATTTTCATTATCTCTTTACATCTGCCTCCTTTGGATGCCAGTATGGATGCAGCTGATCAGAAATAACCTTGTCCTTGACTTTGTTCCAAGCCAGGAAGTGAAACGCACTGAGCACCAGAGAGGGACCTCTGTGGGGGCGTGAAGTCGTGGGCAGGTGACGGTGTGGAAAGGCTTGTCATAGTATTAGCTGTAAGTAGCCAAGGCTACAAATTCTCATCTTCAGGTGTTAAAAGTTATATTCTTCCTATCACTGTTGATACCCATAAAAACCCAAATAAATAATTTCTGTCTTCTGAATACTTTCAATGGGAACCAGAAAAGGAAACTATTATTTTTTTCTCTATTGTTGATCCAATTTTGGCCCTTGTTTGATCCTCAGACAAGACTAGACAATCTTTGTTTTATCTTGACTCCTGAGCCAACTTTTAATGTCAGTGTTGTCTAAAGAGACACCTGCATTTCTAGTGTTGGATTGGAGCACAGCAGGTTTTCAGGTAATCTAGATTTATGTGATATGAATCTTCTGAACTTCAAAAAGTGCATGTTTAATCCCTCATTCTGCGTACTAGTCTTAAATTTCTTAAATTCAGGGCCTACTCAAAAAAAAAAAAAAAAAAAAAGACAAGGAAGTCCTAAGCAAAATTTGTTACAGACAGTAGACAGTGGGCATATTGCTATCATAAATACGTGATCTCAGGAATAGATATTTAGTGCCACAGATGAAGTACCAAAAATGTTGATATGTCAATGTCAGGATCTCAGCATCAGTTTTTCTCCTAAAATTTTTCTCCTAGTCACCTCCCTCAGAAAAATCAGGGGATCCTTTTCTATTACTTTAGCCATAGGCACTGACTTTAAGAAATTAAATACTCAGAACCAGGAATTAAGCATGCATGTTTTGATGCTTGCAAGACATAGCTAGTCATTGATACCACATAAATATACATTACCTCCAACCCTGCTCTGCTGTTAGATATGATGAGGCAGTATGGAACAGATAGTATTTCAGTGAAATGAGTTATCAAGAAGTTAAAATATGTTTTCTGTGGCTTTTGTGATTGCTCTCTCAACTGAGATGACCTTCCCCCTGGTACGTGTGTTCCAGCTGTGTCACAAATGCCATTGAAGAGGGTAGGATAAAATCCAGACTCGTCTTTTTCTTTTTTTCAATTTTTCTAAAAATTCTGTTCCATTAATAGCATAGTGTTTCCCCAGACTGCCCATATGTTAAGATAAGAACGGAACTCATGAAGCTACTTTGGTGCTAAAATAGACAGCTCTGATAAATACCACAGAACTGACCATCCTTTAAATCTAATCAGTAATATTACTGCACGAGTGCTCAGGACGTCATGTCTTTAGCATACGTCCGCTCCCTTCTTCTCAGCTGTTTGATCCCAAATGCTAGAGGCTGTCTGGCATATTAGACACTGTCTTGTTCCGAATTCTACTCGGTCGAGCTACAATGATCCCGGAGGTGAAATTAAGCCACAAACAAGGTCAGTATTGCGTTTTCTTTTGAGTATTTATTCTTCAAGTGCAGAGAGAGAGAGGAAAAAAGGGGGGCAGGGGGAGAAGGAGAAAGGCAAAAGCAGAAGAAACCAATACCAGCACGGAGTCCAGCAGCATCCCGCAGGTCCAACATCATCGGTGGGGGAATTATTCCGGCTCGGTGCTGGTCTGCACTTCTTTTATTCCCATTGTCCCTGTCTTTTCTCCACCTTTTCATGGGAACTAGGCATGATAAATCTCCTCTTGCCATATGTGCGCTGCTGTCTAGTGGTCTCTGGTGGCTGTGGGCTGGGGTCTTCTGGAGGAAGGCTCATAGTCTTCCTCACTGTACTTTTCACGTTTAGCTCAGAAATGCGGAGCTGGCTGAGCTGGGGACTACAAGGCTGATTAAGACCAGATGGCCAGGTGGCTGCTCTCTTACTGACAGTGGAGTTCCTGCTTCATTATGTAGGTGCTCATGAGCAGTCCCTGTTATCTAGACTCCTGTGCAACAGTGTGTCAGTTCCTTGCTGAATTACTGCTGTGTCTGCGATGCTTCACCATATTCTCTCGCAGAACATTGCAAAAGGCCTCCTGTCCAAGCCATACTCAAGGCCTCGCAGGTGTTAGTCGCTACTAATGTTGCAGAAAGTTGGTTAATTCCTACAGCAGCAGTTTATTGCGATAAGCCTTGGAGTTCCGAACTTCGAGTCTTTGTGATGTTGAGACAATCCTTTCTTTCTTTGAGTCCCACAGACACTGCAGTTCCTGATTTCACCACTGATTTGTTGCCACAAGACTCATCATCTGAGCCCCTAAGACTGAGGGTGCCTTAACCTGCTCTTTCCACAACTGTACACGCCTGCTTGTCCTGTCCTGTCACAGTGGAGTTATACTTGCAGGCCTGGACTTTGGCTGCGGGGTGTACAGAGAAAGAGAAGTTTGAAATTTTGGCTTTGATGAAGAAAGGAAAGTTTGATGAATGGAAAAGATGAGGTAAGACAGGAACATAGATAAGATGGGTGATAAATGAGGAAAACTAAGAGAGAACAGTTCTATGGAATACATGAAAATACATGATTGTCTCTGACACTAAAGAAGAATGGAAGAGATGGTGGAAGACATCAACAATATAAACTCATAAGACTAATTCTTATCTAACATATCTAAGTCAAATATAACGCAACGTTTACTGGTACTTGGGAGATCCAAGTTCAAATCTATTTCTTGCCAACTTGGAGCAGGAATTTGATTGCAGTTCTCGTACCGCCTGAGCTGTGTGAGCCTTTCTGCACCACGCAGTCAACGTTGCATCATGTCAAGATACTGGGCTAAGCTCTCAACGTAGTAGTTCTTGCCGGAGAAGAAACACAGCCACATAACATAGTGTTGCACTCAAGCTAAAACACTCTCCCCTTCAGCAGGGTGCTTGGCCTCTGTGGAACACTGGACAAGCATGGGCAAAGTGTTTCCAATGCCTGGGGAAGCTTGTACCCTTGTATGTTAATACGTTGTGAAGTACAGATGTAATTCGAGCTTTTGCTGTTGAAGCTGTTTCACTTTCCAGAAATACTTTAGTGTTCACAAAGCTACTGAGTGTATGAGAACCATAGTTTAGATTTTGACCCAGTGAATCCTTGCATAGTGACAGCAATCACAACAGCTTTTTCTGTATAAAATAAAAGTATGCTTATCCAAATCATTTTGCGGGACTAGAAACTATAAAAAACTACAAGTTCGGCTCTGTGGAACCATTCTGAACAACTTCTAAATCACATGACCAATGTTTTAAGAATTCAACATTTTCATAATTAAATGACATTTTATTTTAAATTAAAATATATTTTCTAAATGCATGACAATAAAGCCTGATGTCTTAGCTACCAATACTTGTTCTTCTGAGAAGATAAAGTCTCAAATACCCTAAATTCCATACTCTGGAGCAATTTAGGGCTCCTTAGAGATCACAGTTTGAACTACAAATGCAGTAAGGGCTGCATCCTGCTGTAACTGAAATCCTTCCTAAGTCTACTTCTGCTTTTCAATCTCTCTAATTTTTCATTAGATCAAGAGTTACACATTTTTTTGGCAGTAAAGCAATTCCAAATTGAACTGCCTTCTGTCTTCAATAGGAATTTTCCCAAAGTACAGAAATGAAAATGTAAAACTTTGCTGTGTTTCATTACTTTCATTCTTTTGAACATTGCTTCTCTGAAAGCTCAGTGTGAAATTATTAGAAGACAGGTTTTGAAATGCTTGTGAAAGTAGATGCATATATGGGACTCAAAGGGCCTTATTTAAAAAAGAAATTTGCCAGTTACCCAGATCTCTGGTTGGTTATGCCCATTCAAGGACACAGAATCCATCATTTGTATGATTATTTTTACATCTGAACTTTTTTTTTATACTAGATAGACTTGAAACTTTCAGGGTCATTTGCCCAGCATGTAGTTGAATGTCCTGTGCTATAGATTCCAATTAGCAAGACCATGTTCAATGGTCCTACACCACCAATGCTGTCTAACTGCTTTCCACTTGGCTTTATATGTTTCGTCTTTGTTGCAGCTGCAACCAGGTCTATCTACCCTTTGATAGAAAAATTTCAATTACCCCAGGGAGAAGCTTTTAGCTTTATTAAGCATTGAAGTCTACACATTTGTTCTTCTGTTGAAGAGCAGTTCAAAAGGAGAGTTTCTGGAGGAAGTAATCTGATAAATTAGGATAAAGCTTGTGGACTTTCACTGCTCATGTTTTTCCTGTAATCTGAGCCTAAGAATCTGCCAACTCAATGTACGGTTAAGTGTTTCTTTAACACTTTTAGCCCCTGACAGATGTTTCTTATACTTTACAAGTAAATGGCTCTTCAGTGTTTTTTGAGACTGCTGTGCTCTCAGCATAAAATTGATGTCACAGAAGGCTGGGTTAGCTGCACTCTAGCTTTGATAGATAGTGACAGAAAACTGTTCCCATCTGGTAGCTTGGTATTGGCCTCAGAGTAAAGTAATGGTTTGCTTTCTTGGATGATGGGTGTCAACTTGTCACCTCCTTGTTCCCAAGAGTAACCTTGGTTATCTAAGAAAAAGCAAGGCCTGCATATGCCAGATCTCTAATCTGCCCTCACTTTGTTGTGATTGGCCTCTTAGGGAAGTGGGGTGGCCAAGTGGAAGAAAGCTAGCAATAACACTGCTGTAAATCACATCTCTTTGTAGATAAAAAAAAAAAAAGGAGCTAGTCTTCCTACTGCTGTCAATCTTGTATTTTTCTTCATTGGTGGGTTCATTTACACAAGTAAAGAAGGCTGTCATTTATGCTTTTTCATGTTTGAAAATTCCACAAAAGTTTCATGTCGCTGGTTTGAAATTGAATCTTTCATTATTGTCTCTATCTTGCAAATTAATTTATTACTGTATTTGAAGTCCTAAATGCCTCTCAAGAGCGCTGAACATACAGTCTAACAATCTACCAATAAAGAGCAAACACGAGTTACACATTTAAAGAAGATAATCTTTCAGTTGTATGGAAATCCTGTCACTCTTGTTTTCTGTTTAAGCTTCATATAATAAAGCCTTTCTTTTCTGTTTTCAGAAAACTTTTGGTTCTTCCTCACTCATCCCTGCTCTGTGTCGCAGAGGAAAAAGGCACATGAACTTGAGTCTGCGAAAAAGGCACACAACTAAAGGAAAATAATATCACTGAGTTAGAAGAACACTAGAGTTCTTGGATGAAATATATTTTTCTAGGAATCCTCAAGAGAGAGTGAGGAGGAAACAACCATGGAGAGTATTCTAGAGACCCACAATCCCACCCAAGTCTGAAGGTACAGCATGCCTTTTTTTGGAGTACTATTAAATAACAGCCACTATCAGTTTCAAACACAGGTAGTACAATTTACATAAGTAAATCTCATTTAGCTAAATTCTGCCCTATAAATATACATATTATAATCTGTTATTAACACACAAGATTATATTTTCATAATACATCAAAATATTGTAACTGGGGATTTTGAATGAATTATCACTCTTCATTCCTGTGCATCCATCATCAGGCCCATGTGCCACCTACATCTCATAACACACAGACATCCTCTACTGTCTCTCTGGACAGAGGTACTTAAATTTTTTTCTCAGTAACTCAACTAACAGCAAATACTAAACCCAAAGCAAAATTGCAAAAAAGAAAGAAAAGAAAATCCCCAAACTGTTTGCTCTCCCTTAGGAAAATGCTATTTCATGGTGCAATAAAAATATTAAGACAGAGGAAAAATAATTAAGATTACAGAAATTAATTCTATATCAAAGTCCACAGAAGGACTTCTGTTGACATCAAAGCTTTGGCTTCTCTTTGATAATGAGATTACACATCATAAGTGATTTTCTATATATTCTTCTCTGCAGAGTAGCTGTATTACCACCGTCAATGATTCTGCACAAAATTCAGTCAGTTTAAAAGCAAAGGATATGGTTTTGTATCACTGGGTGTGGAAGACCTGCAACCCAAGATCTGTTTAACTGAAACTGTAGTTAAAGCTTGTGTTTCCAAAGTTTTTTGTCTGTTGTGCATACATCGTATTTTAGGCTGTCACTTCCAGTCAGTCAAGACTTTCAAATTTCAACTTGTATCACTGTAATTACATGAAACTTAGTAAACAACTCTATTGATAAAAAAAAGGTGTAAAAATTGTTGTCTCACTTGGCTGAGTCTGGAAAAATTATCTGGAGTAAAATGCAGTCAGAAGGCAGTAGATAAGACTGAACATAAAGAAAGGGTTAATTTCTTTATGAAAAACCCCATATCTCTGCTTATCCCCATATCAGAATAGAAATAGTATCATAAACTAAATACCTAATCTTACTTTGATACTCTCTATTTTCTGAATAATTTGGTAATATAGAGTGGTGATATTTTGCCATTTAACGTTTTAAGAGAAGTCTTAGTAAGCTGTAAGGGAGTGCAGTCCTTTGGAAGCGGTTTTGGGGTCAGGTGCCAAGTTCGTATTCCAAAGTTCAAGCTATAAGTTGCTGAATCAGTCATAGCTAATACTGATGTTTACAGCATTAAGAGAGAAAGTACTGGAGGAAAGTCTTGCAGGTGCCAGACAGAGACATCTATATTAAGACTTAGGCTGAATTGTTAATTTTTAGTTATCAGCAAAACCAAACTAAAATCTGCGTGCTCAGCTGAGAACTTTATTGGTGCAGCTTGTTCATTCCTCAGAGATAACAGTTGCTTTCAGTATTGAACTCGAAGTTAGTTACTAAAGAAGGAATTCATTTTTTGATGTTTACATCAGTGTAAGATGTACTGATTTTTCTGGAATTTGAGGGGACTCAGTGCTGCCACTGTGTATCAAGAGGAAACGTTCTTTTTTATAAAAGCATTTAAAATCCACTAGCTGGAAACCATAATGTTCGTTAATGCCTAACCCAAGCTGTGAAGTTCAGCAGAACATGGGCTGAAGAAGATCATCACCTCAGTCAGGGTACATGTGACCTGTAGCTGGAGAAAGCCAGCTTCATATGTGAAAACACTACAGTCCGTGGTGGGCTGGCAGACAGCTCCTACGCTGGAATGGGTCCGTAAGGTGTTCCCATCCTAGCTCCAGCCTTTCCTCATCCCTGCTCACACCTTTTGCCTACTTCTTCCTCTTCCCCTCTGCAGCAGCCCTCTGCAGATCCAAAAAAATAGGCCTAGTAGCAGGGACTTTCAGGGGAATTGAAATCTGACTGAGCAGCAAAGAGCAGCACTGCTTGCGCCATGGAGGTGATCTTACACTGTTGAGGAGATGAGCAAGGTGCTGCTGCTTGTATCCCCGCACAGGGGCTGAGGGTGGCTCAGCCAGGTTAGGGAAGAGAGCTGCTGCCTGGTGAGGCTGTGAGGGTGGATTTGACTGCTCTGTGGAAGGGGGTGAGAGCTGCTCATCGGGAGAGGGGACACGGGTAGAGGTTACAGGGCTCTGTAAAGTGGAGAACCAGCTCACAGCTGCCACGGCTGCGCATCTCTACTTTGCATTATCAATAGCACAACAGCAAAAAGCAGGTGAAGAAGATTTCAAATGAGTAGAACGGCTCCAGCAGAAACTTTATGCTGAGCAGTATGACAGACTGTTTCAGCACAGTGCTTTCACCCAAATGGGACTTTCTCTGCCTGATGCAATGATTTAAAATTTTGAGTGACTTTTGTTTCGCAGACCTCTAATGAAAGATCATGTCATAATCCTCTGTACCAGGGAACAGTTTAGATTACCTGCAGAAAAGTCCTCCTCACTACATCACCTTCATTGATCATGCTATTAAGCAATGATCTCTTTTTTAATGAGATACTAAGTTTTGAGAATTTCCCTGCTCTTCGTGGTATTTCCAAGGCATTAACATTAGAGATAGATCAAGGTGCTGGTGAATCACTTTCTTTAGGATTTATGGTTACACAGTATAGCCTACAGTGTGAGACTATGAATGGGGTGGCCTGTGTGTTAAAAATGACAGGAATGATCTACAAAGCATAAGGAAAAAAATAATTAAAAAAGTGTTGGAGAACACTTCAAAGAAGCCAGGCCCTGCCTCAAGGACTCTGTGAGTCTCACTGAGTGCTTTTCAGCATCTTCAGTCATTGTCTCATTTCAGTAAATTAAGATATCTCTATGCTTGATCATTATAGTAGTTCACAAAGCAAGGAGTGATTTATGTCTCTCTGGCTAACGGTGGTACCTCACAGGCTGAGAGGACCACTTCAGTGAAGTGGCATTGTATCAGTGAGCTGGGCATTTATGCATATGCAGAAAATGTTTGTGTCTTAATGCATTTTTTCTTCTCCAGAGTAAACATACATTCCCTAGCCTTGTTGTATCATTCCTCTTCCTGCATTAGTCCACTTCAACATATTCTCCCTAGAACATGTCTTCAGGCCTTTCTCTGTACAACTAAACAGTAGGTCAGTCTACTGTAGTCTCAGGCACAGGAGCCCCTCTTTAAAGAAGTATTCAAAGTCATTGAAATAAACAAAATTATGAACCCAGCTGATTAGTGTTTTGCAGTATATCACAGTTATTCAGCTGACAAATTAAATAGTGGGCAAAAATTAGCACTACTACTACTATTACTATATATATAAAATACTGCTGTGGAGAAGGCAGCAGCAGTCCTTGCCCTCATCCCATCAACAACATTAGCTGGCACCAGCTAATGGGATCTCTACTATTAAGAGTTATTCAAGCCTAAAAGAATCTATTCAAAGCAGAAAAGGAACAGAGAGATATTACCCAGGTGAAGGATACAACGCCCTTACTTTCACTGTGCTTTTTCATCCCGCCAGTAGAACAGCTTTGTCTGTGAATCAGGCTACAGCATGGAGGGACTAAAAGAGAGAATGTGCACATACACATCTTGCAAAATCCATACCACAGTGTTAAGTTCAACAGGAATCTCATTTTAATAGGAAAAAATTACTATTTCTGTGGAATCACTATTTCCCTGGAACACCGCCCCAGAGCAGCAGGTCCTTGCACCTACAGGACAAATGGCTAAGCTATGCCTAACCCTCAGAAAACTGATCTCATACACATCACTGGCTTGCAACCATGAAGTTACATAGGACTGCCAAAACCAAAAAGCTTGCAGCATGCTTCTTAGTCCAAGTGGCACCTAGTATTCACCAGAAAACAGAAACCTCAGCACATCCCATTGCAGAGTTTCACAGCAGTCCAGCGCACGGGTTTGGGTTTGAGTTGTGAAGAAAGCACGTAGTGAGAAGCGCTTGGTTCTGGGATTACCTCACCTCTTCTTCCAAGACACTATAAGAATAAAGACCAGAGGAGTTGCAAATTTTTTGCAGTCTTCAATATTTGCTTTTTCCTTCCACTTTTCTCTTTGCTTTACCTTGGTGAGAGACATCCAAAATATTTGTAATTTAATATTAGGATTTGAAAATGCAGTTAGGACTGACCCTTATAAGCAACTGGAGTTTATCTGGGAAAAGTGCCAGAAAACTTTTCTAATAGTTTTCAGTAGTCTGAAACAACAGTTGGATCAGTTTCCTTTTGAGAAAAGGAAAGTAATGGCCACCAAAGAGGAACTGAAAGTTTTGTTCAGGTGCTAAAGATTTTTTTTCATTTCCCTATAAAATATTAACCACTTCTGAGGTACAGATTCAGCAGATGAAATTATTTATAATCAAAGAGCTCATAATGAATTATTTAGATTTACAGTCAGTCTTTGGAACTGATGATCTGATGACTTCATTCCAATTTGATACATCAATAGCTAACAAACATCTGTATAACAAAATACTTCAGTTAGTATTCACTCACTAAGTGGACTGCCTTAACTTCCACTTTAGCTTAAAATTGGTGATACCAGCTCATTCTTAGTTTCCTGCTTTCTTTTTTTTTTCTAGAAAGATTTAATAATTTAAAGCAAAATAATATTTAATTAAAAATTCTTTTTTTTTTTTTTCCCAAGAAGCAGCACAGACCAAGAGCCTTGCCATATTAAGTAAATACTAAGTGAGAAGGGAAAAACTTGATGAGGCCCCAGTTAGTGTTTGGGACTCTCACATAGTCCTGTTCGTAGATGATGCTGACAGACCACGGTGAGTCATCTCCCTCAGCATACAGATCTGTACCATTGAACAAGGCACAGTCCCAAAACGTATCAAAGAAATCACCTCCATAGTGTGACCCTACCATGGCACCGGGCATCTGTTTCTGACAACATGCGCCCCTAACACAATTAAACCTCGATCAGGACATACCCTTCTCAAACCTGAAAAAGCCTCTGAGACAGAGGGTAATGCACCAGCCGGATGGAGAAAGGGAGTGCCCCACCTCACTTAAGTCCCTTCTCTACCTCATCAGTAAAATAATTTTTATCCTTTTATTTTTTCTTTCCCCCCATACTGAAGGGAATCTTTTCATGCACTGGATTTCCCTTAATATTCAGTGTTTACACTTGGTGCTGTATTACACTGTCTGTCGTGCAGTCTCTGGCGGATACTTAACTCTTTTGGCCATTACAGCAGTAGAATTACACAATGATCTGAACAACAAACTTGCTATACCTAAATAATTCTCTGTAGAATTTCATGTAACCTCACTTTGCAGGTAATGATATGCATATGAAGATCTTACTGGACTGCTTGAGCTTTTTGACCAGTTGGGACCTTGTCTCCATCAGGAGAGGAAAAAGCAGGGCAGCTGAGGTTATGTTGTTCCACCTCCAGCCCCTCCTGCTTTGACCTCCAGACCAGTCTGGCACCCATGACGCTTTCTATTCAAACAATATTCAGAATGGGTTTTACCAAAACTTTGTATAATCTGAAGTAAATGCCTTCTTTTCATCCTACAGTTCCTTGACCCAGACTTATGCATAGTAAGTCCTCATGAACTGATATATGCAAAAACTTATACTTTAAAGACTGAATACATGATCTGGTTACTGTTACTGCCTTCTCTTGTAACTTTTGTAATACACAAAAGCAAGATCCATGACAGATATGAACAGGCACAGATTTTTAAGGCTGCGTATACTACACCCAGCTGGAGAAGTGCTGTCATTTATCTTTTCTGCACATTAATTCTCTGTTAGTAAAACCCAGAATGTTCTAAGACTGGTACAACTGGTCTTACTTCAGAAGTGATCTACCTCTAATGGTACATGAAATTTAGCTGCCATTGTTAGGTCTGTTTTTCTTCTTTGGTGGTGGGAGAGTGCCTACAGGAAATCTGCATTTTGACCTCTCCAACTTAAATCTTCAAAAACTTGAAGAAGCTGCATATTTGGACATAGCATGAATACAATGAATCTTATTTTTCTGTATTTTGTGATACTGCTGCCATCTAGAGTATAAAAGTAATATTGTATCAAGAAACACCATCAGCTGTATTTAATTAATGGATTTTATATTAACAGTGAGCAAGTATAATCATAAACATACATTTTCTCTATTTTGTTCCACTGCTGCCACCTAGAGTTACAAACCAAGTATATTATTTTTCTAACTACAGCTATTTAATTACCAGCTCTTTAAATTTGTGGGTGATACCTTACTTTTTGACAATTTTCTCATTGCTTTGGCTTGTCTCTTTGTCCTGAATGTCAGTATAACACAAGTATGACATCAAATGTTATCTTTAAAAAAAATACCAAAAGTGGTCAGGCCAAATAATTAATTTGTTGCACTTTTAGATTTCTAAAGGTCATCTTTAAATAAGAAAATATCTTAGGTCAACGTGACATTTTTTTTTCTGATTGCAGGACGTCATTCATCATAAAAATTGGATTTAATATTCATGTGAGACCCCCTAATCAGAATTAATGAGAAAAAAATACAGGCCGCCATTGTTATTAACAATGACAGACAGCTGCTGTTCCTCCTGTAAAAACCCCTAAGATTTTACAGAACCTTTTTATTTTTTTATATGGTACAGAAGGCAACACACATGCCTTGGGAACTATAAAACAATTAATAAAAGAAAATAATGAATAAAAGGTTACCAAATCTGCAGTCACTAGTGCATGTGACCTCCTTGTATATTTGAAGGTTCAAAAGAAGTCTCCTTTGATGCCTAGTAGGTAACTACAGAAATTCCTGGAAGAAATCATAGGTGTTCTTGTTCTTTTAGCCTATTTAATTTTTAGACAGCTTTGGATGACTGCACTGGAGGTAACAGCAACCCTCCAAGATCAAACATCCACCAACTCTTTACCTGGATTGTTCCTTCCTCTTTGCTGATGTAATCACTTTCATTATCCCTCTTCAGGTGGCCTCACAGCTTACTTTGTTGGGAATCCTCAGCTTGTCATGTCTAGTGGAAACAGTAGCACTTTCTATATCTTTGTTTGACAGCTCTATTACAGTGCCTCAAAACTCAGGAATTTAATACATAGGCCTCCTCAATATCTCTAATGGCACATTGCATGAAAAAACCCCTTTTCTTGGACTTTGATCACAGAACTTTCTCTAGCTGGCTGTTCTTGGTTCCTAGTTCCTCTAGCTGTGCCCCTTGCCTTCTTTCACCTACCTTGAAGTAAAGCCGATGTCCTGGTTTTGTCTTTTCAAACCATCTTTATGAAAACTAGTCACAGCTCTCGTGACAATGGCTTCACCTTAATAGCAACATGAAAGTCGCACATGCTTCTGTATATCCTCCAAATAGCTCACCCCAGGAAAACTGCTGCAGATAACACAGGTAGCCACATGAAGCAAGGTTTTATTCTCGGGTTGGTGTCATTTGTCTTTCTGGTTGTAGCATGGAAACTCTTGAATAATACATACCATCAGCTCCACAATTTCTCAAAGGACGTCCCAGCCAGGAATGCACAGGTATTTACAGATTTAAGCAGAATCAAATGAGAAAGAAAGCTAAACAGGGGATGTAGGAAGCTCAGATACAGAGCTGGCAGAACCAGAAGCTACAATGTGATCTGTAATTGTCCACAGATCAAAGCTATTAACAGCGTGTAGTACAGCAACAAAATATCTCATCTCTGCTTGCCTTCTCGTTGGAGATATAAGAGAATTAATAATGGTGTGAAAGATAGGTCTGGAGGAAAGAACCTCAGTATGTCCATTACATATAAAGGGTGACGAGTAATGGCATGGGGAGGGACAGAGCCCCTGTGAGGCTGGAAGGAAGGACTCACAACTGATGGTGTCTGGGCATTGGGAGGGCACCTATGGCTACGGACACATTGAAGGAGAGGGGTGCTTCAGGGCACTGCTGAAAATTTAGCTCAATGAGAAAATGGTGGATAGGACCTTTGCAAGCTAGAATGACAAAGAGAAAAATTGCTTAGTGTAAGGAAAGGCATGAAAAGCACACTCCTCAAGTATTCATCACGCTGAATAGCGATTACCGTATGAAATTACACAAGAAAAATAATCTCATGCAAACTTAGAAATAGCCTTTGTGATAAAGGTACAATAAAAGCATTGGCAATAGGCTGTGATCTCCTAACCTAACCTGTATCTGAGTAACAATTAAAAAAAAAAGTGTAAACTACATAATCACTGCTTCGAGTAGCTATTATAACCACTCACTTGTACTGTCAATATCCACATAGACTATCGTGAGTTTTGTGTAAAGAACTTTGATTCTTCCTGTAAAGTCGACTCAGGGGTGAATACATGAGTTTTATGAGAATGGACTGTCTGTTATCTGCCTGGGTTAGCAACTACCAGATAAAATTCATCTATTTTTATTTTTTTTTTCAGTCTGAAATAGGGATCATTTGTCATCATGTTGGTTTTTTTTTTGCTCTGTGGTGGCAATCATTTTGGGACCTCTTATTTTTGCTAGGTATTGGCAACATTTTTCTTTGCTTTTGGCCTCTCTCAGATCTGGCAATTCTAGTGATACTCTCAGTTTAAGGAAAAGGTATTATGTAGTTTACAGTTTCTTTTTTAAAAAACTCTCAATTTCTCTGGTATTTAAGCTGATGTTTCTTCTACTACTTGGGTCTATAAAAGCAAGGTGTATTATATTTCCACTGATACAACAGAAAATTACAAAAATAAGGCAGTTGTAAGCCATTATCTATGAACTTATATAGAATTCCATCTTGGCCAAATTATGATAAGCTTTTGTTATTCAGCATATTCTGTTCTAACTCGATATTTAAAATGAGAATTGATCAGAAGATTGCACCACTATTTGATCATCTAGTAGAAAGATTCATCCTATATAAGCTTCTTGAGGGGGGTTTTGTGCTTTGTCGGACTTAAAAAAGAATTCTTTAATTTGTTTCTGTAACTTCCGTAAGTTCTTTTCCCATGCCAGTTCTCCTTGTAGCGTATCAGCCAAGCTGTCCTCAAGCTTCAGCATGAGTGGAACATGCAACTAGTGATTGCCCAGGTACCTCAGCATGGAATGGTCCTTTTTAAAGGCTCACCTTGTGTGCAACTCTCCCTTCCTTCTGGTGCTCTGACGAATTTCCCAGTCAATACAACTTCTATGTAGTTAGTATCGTTAATACTTTTCTGATATTTGACCCCTGTTACGTGTAGTACAACCTGTCTCTCAAAGTATGGGATGAATTAGTTTTGTTTCAGATAAGCAGCCTAAAGATGTTCTTCTTCTAGAACCCTAAAGATTCAGGTCATGGCATTTTGATGGCTTTTAGCTCCTGGGCTAAGTTAAGGCTAAAGAGAAAATTTAGAAAGGAGTATCCACTAAGAACGGAGGTAACACTTCTGAACCTCCTTTACTAAGTTGGTTCTACTCAAATTAATAGTTTTTTTTTTAGTAAAATAACAATACATCTGTATTTCAAAATGCACTCATGATATCTGCAGCTATCTTTGGATCCTCATCTTGTCTTTTTCAACAGTGAGCTCATTACTGTCCTAGTACATGTCTGAATTTATTCAGTAACTATTATTTTAACCACAGAACTTTCCTTTGGTGTTAACAGTTCAGCACAATGGAATTTATATCAATGTGTTACCTTTCGTTAAAAGCACACAAAGAATTTAGCAAAGTGCTTAGGAGAGTTAAGAAAAGCATTTGTGTCTTACCCAATACACATAGCTGATAGTTTGATTTGCAGCCTGCTCTTCAATTCAAATTCACGTGGGATCCCTGTCGCATTGGTTCAGGTGCTATTTTCATCTCCTTGTAACGTGATTCAAAATGGTTCAGCCATAATAGATCCCATTATGTTTATGTTATTAAACAAGCATAGTTCTTCCTTTTGACAGTAAGTGGTCAGGCTCATAATGCCTCTAGTAATTATCTTTTCCTGAATACCAATATTTATTTTGAAATTTACATCCAGGTACAAAATCCTGCTTTGAAAATGTATTCAGAGCAAGAGAACTGCTCCCATGTCATCATAGCTTTGTCATCAAACTGTTTATTCATATGTGTGTATTTGCTCTTCTAACTTAACAAGTTTTCCGGAGTGGTGTATGTTTGCATTATATAAGCAAGACACACGAAGTAGAGAAAGGCAGTATAATTTACTAGATCAAATGCTTGAATGGGAGAAAGACAAGCTTTTCATTGCGTATCCTTGTCTTTCGGTTTGAAACAGACACAGCAAAATTTAAGCTGAGTTTTAATGCAGTTATGCCAGCTTAACTAGACACACTATTGCATCCTTTTCATGGAGCCATTTTGAAGTATTTTACAGTTGTCCTACATTTCTGAAAACCAATTTGTCGCCCTTTTTAACGTTTTGCTAACTCTGTTTTCTGTAGTTGTGCCAAGGTATATATTTCTAATGAACACAGTTCCAAGTCTGTAACTGTTTGCTTACGCTATCATTTGGAAAGAAGACTTTCAGCAGTTCTCAAAATATTCAGTCGATTTACTGCAATAATTATCTTGGTCTCTTTATTCTTTCTATCATAAACATTTGGTCTAATCAAGCTCACATTATATAGATTCACTGGCTAGGTCTGAACCATAATGATCAATGATCTTATCCAACAGTGTATTATAAAGAAGTACTTTTGCCAAGAATATTGTCGATCAGAGGAGTCTTGAAATACATTCCCTTTAAAAACCACCATCCAGCAAAAAAAAAAATGTTCCAACTCCACCCCTAGACTTACTTCAGTACTTTATCCCATGACTGACTGTTCAAAAAGACATTGTTGGTTGCAATGGGTTGAAATTTAACCACTGAACTGAAGAATCACAACCATCCATACCTTCTCTGGCTCCATAGATGACTAAACTGCAAGAGCCTTTGGAGAAGGAACCAGCTCGTGCGTTCCACCTGTCCTACCCGAGAGGCTGCACGATGCATGGGCTGGACTTGAGGCAGAATTTCAGGCATTTGGAGAACATTAAAACATGTATGGCTGTGAGATATATGTCTCCAATGCTAGACCACGACTATGTGGAACATCTGAGCATATTTTGGTAATTAAGTCCCTCTTTTAAAATGAACCCCTCTGTAGGTCTAATTCTATAATAAATAGATTATAAATTCCACCAAAGATTTTTCAGCAAAGTAACTAGTCAGGGCTGTTGCGGTTGTCTCACAGAAAAGAGCAGAGCTTAACAGCAGGGAAGATGTACGGCAAATTCAGTATCCACAATAGCTTTGCATTAAAAAAAAACCACAAAAAATCAGTCAGCTCCGTCTCCAGGTAAAGGTCGACTTTAACTTAACCGCAGGTTGAGTCTAAAACATTAGGTGCAAGACTGTATCATCACATTGGTCTCCCTAAATGGTTCTGCCAAAATGAAAATATAATTTTGTACAACACTCCCAGAAAGCCCATAATTTATTCGTATTTCAGAACTGAACACCAGAAACCATAGAATTTAGATAGTTATCAAATAGTATTGATGCTGCTTTTTATTTATAGGCAACTGCATCACTCCCAAAGCAGGCCACTAACAAAGTCATGCTTTTCCAGGCACTGCTGTGTATTCCAGGAATAGCCAGGAATTCAAAGTAACAGTCTAGAAAGCAAAGTAGCACCTACAAAACAATGATTGGTAGATTATAGTGCAATCCTCAAATCTATTCCTGTGTTACATTAAATAGAGAGTCAGTGCTACTGCAGAAGAAAAAAAGCTTGACATACTTGTTTAAAAATTGTAGATTCTGAAGTTTTGTGTAAACAGGGGATCTACCAAACACCAGTATTTTTTCTGCTGTAGGGAATTATATTCTAAAATAATAATAACTTTATTTCAGACAAATGATTGTTATCCAAACCATAGAAATTATTTCAGAATAAAGTCACTTGTAATTGGAAAGAAACTACTTAACATTCTGTGATTCTGTGAGTTACTCCAAAGTAGCAGAGGTGAAATAATTGTCTGGGATGGTTATGCAAGCTGATTAAAAAATGTAGCCAGACTGTGAAGCAACAGAATATGCCCCAAATAAAGGCTTGAGGTGTTAGATAAACTACAGCAGTAGAGATGCAGAAAATTCACTGAAGTCCCGTGTTTGGATGGCTATTTCCCATGCTACTGGTGATATTTACAAAATCATCATCACAATTTTCTCATTATTAGTTGTAGTATAGTAAGTTAAGAGACTTGAATCAGGCCATTTTGCAAGGCAGTGTTAAAGCAGACTTGTGGCATTCCCTTCTCAAAGCAACCAGGGAAACCAGGCAAGTAACAAGGGAAGAGTAGTAACGACAAAAGGTACTCGCATGGGGAGTTACCCCATGGAAGAGAAAGGGTCTAGGCTTGACTTTGGAATCAAATTGCTTTTGGCCTTAAACACGGGATTTTTCCCTATTGCCCATTTCTTTTTTTCTCTCTGATTTCACCGTGAAGATACAAAGCGGAATTTTCAAAATCACAGCCATTTCCATGGCAACAGATAGTGATGTTATGATGTCCACCGTTGGAGCAAACAAAACAAGGCACCAAGCTGTGGGGATAAGGAACGAGTAGAAACTCTTTATAGCCACAGAGAGGCATCTCTAAAACCACTGCTGGCTGTTACTGCACCTATTTCATAGACATCCGCTGCCACTTTCCCTCCCAGGCCATGGTTCTTCACAGAAGTTAAGATGAGTTAAAGGGCTGATTTAATAAACAGTAAAGTCAGTGGCCAATCTGTCGCTGTTTTTTGGGGAACTGGATTGGAAAAGAGGGCGTGCCACTGTGAATGTGCCGTAAGTCAGTATTATTATTCTCGTTTAAAGGGCATATAAAATAACTTGATGCCATGTGATTTATCTAGCATCATGTACTAGATCACAGAATCACAGAATGTTAGGGGTTGGAAAGGATTTGAAAAGATCATCTAGTCCAACCCCAGATCATCTAGTCCAACTCTGAAAGTTCTAGCATGGGACTGATAAATGACGGAATTCTTGTCCTATTTTACAACAAATTACAATCTAACTTTAACATTCTACTGACTCTTCAGGTTTGCATCTGCCCAAATAGGATGAATTCGACTTAGTGAGTTTGTAATTTCTTTGGGAGACACAATCCTTGTCAGTATTATGGGGTTGCATTTAAAACTTGACATGAAGTTTAACTTTAAACTCACAGTAAAATTCCAAAAAATGGGAATAGAGAACAAAAAAATGAGAGGAAAAATAATTCTGCTTTCTTGTATTGGCAACTTACTTGACTATTACATTATTTGTAAAAAATATAAATATTATTTTTAAAACTGTAGAACTCCGTTCTGCTGCCATTGGAGCCAATGGAGATTTTGTTTCAATCATTCCCACTGTCAGGTTTATATTTTAAAAAACATTTTCTTATAAAGAGATATATATTTTAAAAGTGTCCCTTTGATAAATGGCAGCCGGAGAATGGAATCTTTGAATAAGCTCTTTGAAGCTGGCAGTTTTATGAGCTCAGTGCCTTCAGAAGCTTCTGAAGTAGTTATAGACAAATGGCGACAGCTCAGGCTTTGCACACTTACTTCAAACATCAGTGAGTGACTAACATAAAATTGTAGTGGCCATTAAAACTTCAAAGGAGAAGTGTGACCTGAATATAACTTGTCATAGCACAGGATTTGTTACTGGAAGATTTGATCAACTTTTAAAATTATAATATCTCCATCAAATGCCAAGATCATGACTTCGATAAATCATTTTTTCACAAAATTTTATTCCTGTGATTTCACTTAGAATACCAGGGAAAGCAAGCACCAGCTAGAGAGTCATGTGCTGCTGGCTCCCCCCACTTGCTTCCCGCTAAATCTTATCTCTATCTTGCAGTAGATACCTCACAGTATATTTGCCCAGGAAGCCTTTCCTTCTGCTGCACGCTATAAAACTGTCCCCTTTTCTTATAAATTCCTCTTCATAACTCACTTTTCTCCCCAGTATTTCTTGAGCTATGACCAAACTTTCCAGCCATCCCGCAGACACTATCATACAAATATTTACGCTAATCAAGAAGATTAAGAAGTCACTGTTACTAATTCATCTGTTGGTTATCTTCCCCCATAGAATTGCGATAACTGGGCAAATTGATAATCCTTTGCAAAATCTAGTCATCTAGTAGTCTTGCATTTATTTATCTTCCCATTCTTTGTCTAGTAGATGTCACCTGCTTCTTTTTCAAGTCCTGTTGTATCTCTCTTAGACTATGTGGTCCACAAATGTAATGATTTATTTAATTATGTTGAAGAAGAAATAAAGAAATGTGTATACATACATTGAAATGTAGTGGTGTTAACACCTTAACAGTCACACTTAATTCTCTAGAAAACTATCAGAAACAACTGCAGAATTAGGTCTCAGAACTAATTGTAACTTTTTATAGACCCTTTGTTTGTGAATTATAAGATTATAATCTGCATTTTATCCTATCTTGAGCTTTTGAGCTCACTGTCGTGAAGTTATTTAGACAACTTATTTGCATGCATAGTGTTGCATGTTTGAGTCCAAAAGTTACTGCTTACTACTCATCCGGAAGTATTAAAGAAATAAAAAAATGAGAATGCTTGTTGCTCATCTGGAAGGTTGTCATTTTGATAAACCAGTCACAAGGAGTCTGGAAATCAAACAAAATGTATGCCAGTTGCCATTGAGGGCGATATTTGGTAGAAAACTGTGGGAACCCTGCTGCAGCCAACACTTACTTCTCCAGAATATGCAAATCTTTTATTTCAAAGCAAAAAAATTTAGAAAATTGCATGACCTGTGGCTGCATATACTGTCTTAAAAGAATATGTTAGGATGACAAGAATACAGAATATATAAGTGTTTTTGAAGCAGAATTTAAGGCTTGTTATTGAAGCCTTCAGTTCCATTACTGAAGGAAGCTCTCAAGGTTAGCAGAGGGCTCAAAAAAGTTTTGAAATCGGTAGTCCTCAGTTTAGAAAATATAAACTGTCTTTAGAACAAAATAGGACCCTTCTGTCTTCACATGAATTCTTAGCCACTCCCATTAGCAGTAAGAAGCCTTTTAGCTTGCCAAAATATCTCCAGGAATGTCAGTCAGAGTTCTAGCTACAAGCAATGATAAATGGACACATTTCTCTTATTGTTTTAGCAAGGTTCCCTATAATTAGAATTCAAATGCAGGTGCAATGGCACGAGTCCCTAAAACTGATAAAGAGTAGAGAGAGAAAAGTGGTTTAGACGAAACACTAAAAATACCAGTTTTCAGCTATTTCATTAATATAATATGTTGATCGCAGCAGAAAGATGACCATGAGTTTCATGAGATGTAATGTAGAGTAACCATTAATTATACTTGTAATAAAATACTACTATAACTTTGAAATATTTTTAAAAATTGTCTCATGTGCAATTCCTAATTATGACATGGACATTAAGTAATCCTTAAAGCAAGCCGCAAGTTTCCCGTCCATTAGTCAGAAACTGATCTCCAGAGAGAACACAAATAGTAGAGACTTGAGTCACTAAAATCAGTCCTAGCAGGTTTTTTTTAAAAAAAAAGAAGAAAAAATTTTTAAAAAGCAAAATAATGTTGGAAATTCCATGAGACAAAAGCAACAGCTAGCAGCTCAGAGAAGCAACTACAAGTAATCTCTGGAAAGTGATTTCATGGGGCAAAATACAACGAAGTCAGTCCCTGTGGCAAAGTTGTCTGAAAGGCCTAAGTGAGAAGTAGGAAAGGGCTCTGTGATCAAGGGGGATTTCTCTTCGTTTTTTCAACTTGCAGTCAAGAAGCTTACCTTTTCCTTTGCTAGAACTTAGAACTTTGTCTTTATTTTCTCAATTTGGCTTGCATAATGTCAAGGGTAAATTTAGATGAAACTGGCAATCATGGAATACATTGTTGGTTCTCTAGAAGAAACCTTGAATCTCTAAAAATTAATCAAAAGTAAGCTTAATCACCAGTGGTATTCTGGGAGAAGGCAGTTTCATGGCTGTTATTTACAAATATTGTCTTCAGTGGAAATCTGCTATAGTGGATATAAACCAATGACCTAGTAAAAAGAATGCAGAGAACAAATGGACCACAATGTTGACTGTCTCAAGTTTCATTCATCAAATTTGTGCCCAGCAGAAGTTACTAAAGTCCTTGCAATTGTCTGATTAAAGGTATTTAAACGCCAATTTAAAGCTCATGAAATTAAATCAACAGCCAGTAAAGGTACGCTTTTGCAGAACAGGCCTTTTAATTATAGATTCATCTGTCTTCCTGACTGCACAAGGTTCCTGTCATGCTCTTCTGTTTGCTCTTTAGATAGCTCTCAGGGCCTGCTCTCTTGAAAATCTTTTCCTGATCTTCCTACTGGGTATAGAGCTGCGGGCAGAGAAGTGAGACTTTTTTCAGTCTTCAGGAATTAGCTACAGGCTTAGTCCCCAAACCTAGTAACCTCTCTGGAAATTAGAGGGTCAGAGGCATTGCTATATTTAGTCTCTGCACTTTTCCTTCCCCTCTGCCCCACGCCAGCCACCGCTCTGCATTGCCCAGTAGCAGGTTTTAGTGGAAGTCTGTGAACAGACACTTGGCCACCTCTCTGTCTGTCTCAGGGAGCAGCTGCAGTGAAATTTTATGGGACAGGTAACATACATACAGTCTGTTGTTTTCCAGAGGAAACCATTGGAGTAGAAGCAAGAGACACCACCTGTCCTCTGGGCCTCACGTTGATTCAATGTGTGGCCCTTTGCACCTCCTTCCTTCTCAGTACAGGAAACCAGAAAGAGGAGAAATAGCAGCACATTTCATTGGCAGCGTCTCTTTAAGAGAAAGAGAATTTTTGATCTTAGTATAATATATCCTAAAGTTAATGAATTACAAGATAATTTGGAATCAGCTGTCAGCTGCAAGTGTCGACTGAGAATTATTGCTATAATAACAACTAGCAGAACCTTGGGGTTTTTTAACCTAGGAAATATCTGTGTTATTTCAATCATTCACCACTTCATGCACCTCTTTATGTCCTTCTCATGCCTGAAGAACAACTATGTCCACAAATCTCCATAATTCAAGGAATTTTCTATGGAGATTTGTACTTTCCAGATACGAAAGGACCTATCTTCCTTTCCTTCAGTACTCTTTCAAGCATTCCTGTATTCACTTAAAGAAAAATATATACACATACCATTGCCATTGTATTTATGTACGTGTGTATATATAGAGACAAAAACTCATAGTTATGTAAATATACATACATATAAATGTCCAGAGATTGCTTGAGATGCTTGCTTGGGCCATGCACAGTAGCTTGTGTTGATGTATAATGAAGCACCACTAGACAGAACAGTCACTTGTGGCAGGTAGCTAAGAAATTTCAATAAAGTAAACTCTCAGTATTATCAAAATTATACATTTGGGGCTGTTAGCATGGCCTAGAAAGAGATGAGGACAGGCTCATCTCATTAAATGAGAAGAAATAGTGGAATTAGCTTGAATCTAATTACAAGCCACACTATCTAATGTAAAAACATGACTGTTTTTTCACTCCCATTCATTTTGGCTAGTAATTAGTTTTGGCCTCTAAAATGCCACCCTTTAATCATCCAAACACAGATGTGATTTGCCGTGCAATTTAATCTTGCTTTAATGAAGAACTAATGGACGCATCGCAAATTACTTTCCCTGTTGGAGAAAAATTCTATTTCCTGCTTTTCAAAAGATCAAGAGTATCTTGTGATAATAGCCCAAGCGGCCCTGGCAGCCTCGTCGCACAGAGCAAACAAGCTCTTTTACTCAACTCCCAATTCAATGGAGAAAAAGAGGCTACAATTAGCAACAAAGCAGGGGAAACGCGGCATTACAGCCGAATCACTTTCTGCAGCTCAACCCCCAGCAACCACTGCCTTGTTAGAGCCAGG
The DNA here is from genome assembly GCF_000703405.1 of Apaloderma vittatum. Lineage (NCBI taxonomy): Eukaryota > Metazoa > Chordata > Aves > Trogoniformes > Trogonidae > Apaloderma > Apaloderma vittatum. Next base: position 13,587 of record NW_009734683.1, on the reverse strand, counting down.
TCTAAAGTGTCAGGAGCGAACAATGTGCTGTGATAAATTACTCTCTTCAAACAGCTGCACTGCTAATTTTCAATTATACACACAAATGGCTCTCAGATTGGAAGAAAATGGAGTGCATGGGGAGAACAGTAGTAGATTTCTATGTTTGTTTGGTGGTGAGTGTGGAGGCGGGAGAGTGACATCCTGAAAAGAAAGCTGTAGCATGTGGAGTCGGTATTTCAACACCGGATGATGAGCCCTCCCAAATCTTACAGAACCTGGTGGCTTCCTTTTCACATCCCGGCTAGACCGATGAAGAAAAAGAAACAGAACCAGTTAGATCCATTTTTAGAGTAAAAAGCTTTGACCATTGGCCACATCAGTAGCCTTGGCAGCAGATGCAAAACAGCTGAACAACTTGGAGACCCACGTTCAGATCCCAGAAGAGCTGACTCTCAGCTTTTCAACAGAAGGGCAGTGGATTCCACGTGCTCCTTCAAACAGGAGATGTGCTGAAGTATGTGAACTCACGATTTCTGTGTGGACACTGATCATATGATGTGTTTGGTGGCAACACTAGTTTCTTCACGATGAAGGGAAAACTCACTGCCCTACAGCAGAGTACTGTGCCACATCCTAAATTCTGTCAGACAACAAATTCTACAGACCTTACTTGGGAGAAGGAGCTAGTGAAAACGGTTAGGAGTTTTAAGTCATTATTCCTATTTTTAAGCATTTAGCATGGAAAAGGCCATATGAAGGTACAGTTAGGATTACAAGATTTGGCTCAGCTTCAATAAATTACAAAGGACTGATAGCGATTGTTTTCTTGAGTTCAAAAACTTCATACTGCCATTGAAGTCAACAGGTATACCTGCATTTGGCCCAATATAATACCTGTTTCATTGATGCTTCAGCGTGATTTGTTTTCTGATAAATGGGAAACAGAATTGTCAAACAGCTTGCACCAAGGCAGAACAATCATTTCAGTACAAGTTTTGCAAGAAAAAAAAAGGAAAAATGTAGCTGTTTTTCCTTGCATTGTTTTGCTTGACCTTAAATTTTGATGAATGACTGCGGGGTGGGAGGCGAGGCAGGGGTGCTCTGATTTTTTTTATCTGCCCAAACTAAGAGAGCTTTTAAAATCAGCTTTCTATAAGATTTGATATTCAGATACTGTAATTTGATTGTTGCTATCAAATTTGATGTCCAGAAAGTAAACATCTCAAATCCTTTCAAAATGTTTACATTTTCATAAGGCTAAGAAAATAAATTTTGGCGGATGGGAGTAGGGAATCTACAGTTTGAAAATGGCAATATGTTGCTTAACCCAAAGGCAAAGTTCCTATGCCAGCCACTTGCCAGAACCAGCTCCTGAGCTCAGCTCTCACAAAGGCACAGGAGATAGAGGAGCCCGGTGTTTAAACAGAACTGTGCAGAGGCAGATTCCCAACGACTGGAAGTTACTGCAGCCCCTTTGATTTCATCATGAAGCAACAGCTCTATGATTTACGTCCTTTAAAGTTCTGGTTCATAATGTTTTCTCTTTGTACACTGCCATTAGCTTCCTACTAACCCTAAGTTCAGAGTGAGTTCTGAAACAGATTTTATGGTAATTGCAGTCCATAGTATCCCTGAGACAGTCAAATATGACATATGTTATTAAAATGTTTATGGAAATGGTTGGCAAAGTCATCAGATTTGTTTTATAAATAGCTATCATTTCAAATGAAACGGGCAAAAAAAATCTAGTTGATTTTAATACTTTTCAGCCTAGCTTTTTTTCTACTTCCAATAAATGCTAACATTGTGTCTCCTAATTATAAAGCGCATTACCATACAAAAAGGATTATTTTTAAATTTAAAAATGCCAGTCACAATTTAAAATTACTTTTCTCAAATATGGCTCCTCAGAGAAGCTAAAGAGGGAAGAGAAAGTAAGGGGGGGTTGCAATGAGAGGGGGGAGAGAGAGGATGCAATATTGAATTGTAACAAGACACTTTTATTTTTTTGCTGAAGTGGGATTTCACTCCCTCTAGTTTATAATCGTTACAGAAATTTAAACCTCAAACCATTTCAGTCCAAGCTTATACTAAGCTTGTTAGTGGTTTCTGATGCTGCATATGATAGTGCTACAGCATTACCATAAATCAGCAGAATTAACTATGATCTTCAGAAGCATGCCTGAAAGTGGGTGACAGAAGTCTGCAATTTGGTGCTCTGAATATTATGATAACATTCTATATTAAATGTTTATAATCTACTTAGAGCTGAGCTTCAAGTATATTTTATATTTGTGCTTTACCCAATATTAGAAATCATGGGTTATTATGGCTTTCCATTCCTATGTTGTTTGTAATATCCAAAATTAAACAAAATATAAAAACACAAGGTGAGAAGTTTGTTTTCCTACCAATGTAATGTTATTAATACTAAGAAGTTAAAGTTTACCTACAGGTTTGAAAATTTAAATGCACCTTGCAATAAATATACTTTATTCCTTTCCATTCATATATAAAATAATCTACAGCACTGACCGGATTTCAGAAACTCCATCCTAATACAATTTACAAACTCTCTGCTGGTATTGGAGATACAGACTCAATTTTCCTTCCAGTCTTCATAAAAGTAACATATCTAAATTATTCATCTAAGAGTAAATAGTGATGATGATTTGCAGAGAATAAAATCACAAACTCAACAGTTTTGATAGCCAGTACAAAAATCAAGGTTGCCATACTACACAATTGTTCTGATCCTAAGCAAGCATGATCCAAAATTGAACAAAATAGCACTACCCGTACAAGGCAGGGGATCCCATTTCTTCCCCATTCCAATTGCCATCTTCCCAATTTAGAAAAAAATGATTTTTAAAAAAATGGAGTAGCTAGTATTTTCCCACATGGATGTATGATTACAGCTGGCTGCAGGATAGCAGTAGATGCAATTTTGTCAGAATGCCTACTGATGAGTACTATAGTCCTGCTGCATAAACAGTCCTGAGACAACAAACTATATCCTCCATACCATAAATCAGTGTCTCTCTGTACATGCCAGCAAAAGTAGGTTGAATTTGCACCAGCTGATAATCTAAATTCATGACTTTTCATGTAATTCTGAGCATGGGCTAGAAAACAATGCTGGGTTTATTGTTGAAAATTATGGCTAAGAGCAGCCTACTTTGGATTTAGACTACCAGAAATATGAACTAAGTAGATGGACCTGCTTTTCTTTTTTCTGAAAGGACCACATGCATACAAACAGCAGGCTGAGCTTGCTATGCGTTACCAGACATGAAAGATGAGATGCCCTATGACATTTTACTGTGTAACCAGACGAGTTAATTCTGATTTGGGGAATTTGTTGGACAAGAAAAGCAGAAGCTAGTAAGTTCTTTGCTATTTCTGTGCCGTCTTTAGGCCCCAAATTGCCTGCCAGCTACAGTGACAAATGGCAACAGGGCCAAACCACAATCTCCGTAGCACGAGTCCTGTTTTCTCGTGGATTATTTGCACCCTGCCCACACACTCTTACACACAGCTTCTGAGGCAGGTGATGAGACTAAAGGAGACACAAGGAGCATGTCACGTTTGGGGCTGCTCTAAAAGTTGCTCCTTTCGAGCATCGTAGGGCAGCAGCCAGGAGCCTGTAAGTAAGCACATTCACTTTGCTCACACTGAGCTGTTCAATATGCCAGGGCTTTTGATGATCTCAGGAGCGACCCTACATTGCTGCTGGAAAGATACAAAGAACACCACAAAGTATTTGTTACAATATGGAATAAGGGGAATTAAAGGCAAACATGTCAGAAAATTTTAAAGCAGTATTCGGTGTTGTGGGTTGGTAACTGCTGACAATTAAGTTACCTCCTGCAAAGATCACTTCATACATTCTAATAAGGCACTAAGACCTACAGATCTGCTGGGCAAGTGCTGGTTGTGCAAGCCTGAGCTGCTGAGAGACAGCCTGGCCGCCTCCTCGGTCTGTCTCAGTCCTCTTGTTCTTTCACGCTAGCACGCCCCACGCTTGCCTCTAAGTGTTGGGAAATTTTGTCTGAACTTTTTCTACTACTTGTATCTGCCTAAACCATGAATCTTCAAGACGATTTCTACTAAAAAATAGGAACAAATCGATACAGCAACATCTGTGGATGAAGTTTTTACACATGTGTATCATAAAGAGAAAAAGCACCATGTGTCACCTCCATCCTTGACAAGAGCGGGGTTTGTAAGCAGTGTAGTTTGTATTTTTTCTATTCAATATACTCCATTCTCTCACCTGTGCCGTACACTCCCTTCTGGAAACTACACACAGACACCTATGGCTCCTGCCCAGATGGGCTGGCTTTTCTCTTTCTAGAGCCACACACAGTTAAATCGTGTTGATTTTGCTGGGGTTCGGCACCGTTACAATTAGCAAACGACCTTGAAGGCGCAGCTTCGCCAGAGTTTTAAGATGAACTACGAATGAGAAAACAACTGCACCCCATAATATGGCAGGCAAGAGAAAAGAAAATGGAAGATATTTTTTCATTACTTCAGTTCCCATCTAGGGTATTTTGAAGGTTCTTTACTTTTATTTTTTTTAACTCAGGATACAGTAACGTGTAGATGAACACTCCAGCAAGTTGGTTGTTCAAAGTTTTATTAAGAGCTTTTAAGTTTCTTTAAGCTGCAGCACTTTCCAAGTGAAGGATGAGAGCAGGGATTTACCCTCACGACATCCACTGAAATATATTTTTTGTGCTAGTATGAAGACTACGAATTAGCACTTTGTGATGTTCTTGAAATTAGAAGCCCCATGAACTAACCATTTTATATTTATGCTTTGCTTCATAAATGCATTCTCCACAGAAGAATCAAAGGGCCAAATGCAATTGCTGTTGTGAGATAATGAAGCATGAAGCGGTGTGTTTGGAATTAAATTTACATAAGACGAAAGATGGTGGGAAAGTTTACGATGACAGTAACAATTGGTGAGCATATCATGGTGCCAGCTTCTCAGAAACCACTGAACAAAATACAGCATTGTGAGCATGAATAATTAAAGCAGCATCTGGGAATTCAATCAATTTAGAAAGGAAGAAGGAAAGTTTTCCAATATTTGCCTGAATTTTATGATCAGAGCTATGTCTAGGACCTATATCAGAGTTATTTCCCCGCAAATAGTCTCACAATGCTGTGCAGTTTGCTGGTTTTGTGTTTGCCTCTCTCTTAGGGATGTATTCTAGTTAGCTGGATTAGCCTAGGCAGAATCGTACATGAAGCTCCTGGATTCAAGTGAACCTATAGTTTCAGCCTTTTGGTTTCCACCTTTCTACTCCAGTTCTGCTGCTCCAGAAAGTCAGTGGAAGGAGGCAGCTCCTATTTTGCAGAATATGGAGAAAACTGATGCATAGAGAAATTAAAATGTTTCAAACCCAGCTTATGTTTTCTGGAACATGGGAGGCATCTGATTTCAAAGACTTTGCATATCTGTAGTTTTAAGCTGGAATTATTTTTGAGGCATGTGAATACTCAGGTCTATTAAAGGCATGGCTATGTAGGCACAACAATTAGACATTCCTTCAAAAAAGAGGCGACACCACTCTCCTTGCCTGCCACCACCTGGGGTCGCATGCCACTTTGGTGGAAGAGGCAAGACTGGAATTTGAGGCTTCTCAAGTCTTAAATCTATTCAGCCATAAAACCTGCTTAAAATAGTCATTATTGTGTGTTAACGATAGTTTTCAGATCCATTCCAGATGAAGCTGTAGCCAGCTGCCAAATCAGAAGAAAATATAAAGACCACAGTAAGACAGTCCCACAGAGGACGGCATCTCTATATGGTGACCAGTGCAAGGTCTTACCAGCCAAGCTGAGTGGCTGGTGACAGCTGTAGGAATCATGACACAGTTGAGAAGTAAAACCTCTGAAAAGGTATTAAAGTTTTCTGCCACAGGCTCAGTTTTTCTTAAGCAAGCAACACCAATCAGAGCGTGAAAGGAAGCATGTGCAATTGCAGGCAGGCGGGAGTACTGCTCCCCTGCCCTGCGTGCGCTGAGCCCCAGCTCGCCCGGCCGGCAGGGAAATATGAAGGAGAGAAGGGCAGGAGAGGAACTCACACCTCCAAGGAGTTAGGAAAAAACCCTGCTATGTTCCCATCACACATAAGCTTAATGGTGAGGGGTTTTTGGCCTGATTGTTGTTATCAGTTATTACACTGCATCTCACTGGAGGGTGGGCAGCATGAGAGCTCATCATGGCACAGTTTAAGGTATTAAATTAAAAAAGAGAAGGGCTTCCTTTAGCTGATGAGAACACAGACAGACTTTTTCATGTTTTTACCCTGTGCCCAGGTTATGCAACCTTTAATACAATGACAAAACCTCACCTCTTACTCATTAAGGTCTCACTGAGTTTCAGAACTCTCTGAAGTTGGGAAATGTCTTTAAATGTATGTTTCTTAAAGAGATTAGAAAGCAGAACTCTGGTTAGCTTTTGTCTGTCTGTTTTGCTGAGGGTGTTATTCTAAGAGCATGCAGGAGATGAATGATCAACACTGAAAACCTTAACGCTTCTTTAAATGCCTTATTTTCATTTTTTATTTTTTTTATTAGTACTGGCTCTTCTATTTCAATAATGGTAGTCATGTTGAAATGACAACAAACATCATTACATTTACATGGACATTTATGTAGACAAAAATTGTCATTACTTATTTTGGTGGAACATTTTATAATTTGCCCTATAAACAAATAAAATCTGTATAAGCTGTTTTTAGCCTTCAGCACTATGTCAACACAAGCAACTCAGAGCTAGACTTACTGACACTTATTGGAAAGTATCTCCTTCCATTTTTAAAACGCTTAAGATTAAAAATATAGTATTTATTTTTCAGTTTTTAATAATAGAGTGAAAATACTTTTTGATTGCTGGCTGCAAATAAAAAGCAGATGGTTGAATGCCCTCAAATGTTGTAGATTTAAATGAAAATGGGTGAAAAATAAAGACATATCCATGCGTCTGTTTTGACTTTGATGTTCTAAGTAGGAAATAAAATACGAAAAAAATAAGATGCAAACTGAGAAAAAAGCACACCTGCTTTTAGTCCATTTGCAACAAAAATATTGTCATGTTCTTCTACCGTATTACCAACTTTCTCCATTCTCACCTCTGTCTTTTATGCTCTAATCACTGTAATAATCAACTTAAATATTTTGTACTACCCTACAGAAGTCTTATGGTTAAGGCCATAAGTGCTAGAGCACTTCATACACATATCTGTTAAGGTAAATGGGAATATTGCATAAGAAAAAGCATTTTCTAGCACTAGAGGAGCTGAACTGGCTTTTGTAAGAGTTACTTGTTTGAATGTACAATTGGATAATGCCAGAAGACGTGGCAAGTATCTGGGCAGACTATAGAATAGCAGGACAGAGCCCCAGGTCTGCTGTGCAGGTCTTCCATAACTAAATTGGATTTAAAACAAAGTGAACAAAAGAAGATCAGATAATTAAGCTAGAGAAGACAGCAGAGGAACAAACATGATGTTACATCTGGTTTGCCACGAAAATTCTTCATGGAAGGAGGTCTTGGATCAGCCTTCCAACAGAGAATGCGGGTGTAGAGAACCTAACTTGCTTTAAGATGGAACTTCTGACATCTATGTTTAAAACTATGTGACATATCTGTGACTACAAGAAACAGATTTATTGGTCTGAGATGCCCCAGATAGGAACTTAGGACAAGTCTATGCTGGTGTTAACATCATACAAAAATTAGTACTGGTCAGATCATTTGATAGAGAGGTGACAAGATGACACAGAATGGAGGAAGACTGATCTGGAATGAGAATATATACCTGTCACTATAATTCAGCTCTCCCATGCTAACAGGAGCTAGATCTCCACAGATGGTGGCAAAATGTCTGTGCACCCAGGTAGAGAAGTTTTGGATTTTTTCTATTTCTTCAGTTATTTCTTCTCTCCCTTTTACACTTTTGCTAACAGTGGCAAGTGGTTGCAACAGGGAGGGACTTTAGGAACCTGTGTGTAAGGAGCCTTGCAGTCTACCTGCTTGAATGTTACCATTTGAATTCTAATCTTTATCATTTAATACACCAGCTGAGTCCGTGTCACAACAGAGTCAAACTCTGTCCCCGTTTGTGCTGAAGGAAATCTAGTGACTTCAGCAGAACTATTCTGCATTTGCCTCCGTGTGGCCAAGACCAGGATTTTCACCTGAGAAGAAAACTTATGGTTCTCTTTAATAGCAAGTCTGTTTTCAATATTGGTTACATCAGGCCAAACTCTGCTTTTTAAGTAGAGCATTATATATCTGGATTAGCTTCATTGAAGCTAAACACAGTCATTCTACATTTATACCTGTGCAGTTTACCTGAGGATTTTACTCTCTATTTTTTAGGGCCTTTAGGAGTCAAGATAGCTCTGTAAAAGTATGAAATATGGATGACAATATAAACTTTGCTATCAGACTTAACCAAGAAAAAAGTCCCGTAATATAAAAAAATCATGTAAGTGTGACATACATGAGTGCTGATATAAAAAATTGAATAAGCAGCTGAAGAACAGCTGGACACAGTCACCTCACACGGGTCAGGGTTACAAAGGACTACTATCTCTGTCATACGACTTGGGTCAGTGTTATAGGTTCCAACAACAGTCATATCTTCCCTCTTTTTTGAAATTCAAATGTGAACAGAATATATTGCCAACTACAAAGAGTCAGTACAAACTAATACAAATCATTAAAGGAATAGTTATGTTAACTCCTGGTAGCTGTTATTATTGCTTCTTGAAATATAAAAATATAAAATAAAATGGGAAATTTCACTTTGAGACAAACTACCTGGCTCATCCTCATTGTAAACTATGATATAGTATTATACAAGATCTGGATTTAGCATAGTCTTTTATTCCTTCTCCTTGCCTCAGAGAAAAATACTGTGTGGCAAATTCCATTTATTGTTAAACAAGATGTAGGAGTGGTAAAGGGCCTTATGCAGGATGCATCTCTGGGCATCACAATTGTAAGAAAAAAACTCTTAACAGAGTTTTATGAAGTAAGAAAAAGAAATCTCCATTTGGTTACTTCAAGGGATTGTAGCATATCTGCTGCTGTTGTAAAATGCTTTGAACAATATGTGCATAGATTCCAAATATCTTTCTGTTAATGACTAGTGAAAACACATCAGGTAGAGAAATACATGGTTTGCTTCTCTCTCTGCATTTAGATAAGAATAGCATTGATAATACATTTATTTCATTTTTGTGTTGCTTTCTTCATAAAGATCTAGTCTCTCTTGAGGTGATACAGGTGATAAGGCAGACATATACAACAGATTTAGTATCAGTGGGTGAAGTAACATGAGAAATAATTAGAGAGAAGCTTTTTTTTAATCTTGGGGAATGGTGAGGGAAACCTAAAACTAAAATATATTCTCATTAGGAGAAAAAAATCCCCATCATTTAAAAGCTTGTCATAAATGGAAACAATTTACTTGTGCCAGTGTCCTTAAGTGCCACAAACTCTTCTGCTACTGCTGCTACATTCTCTAATGATATTACTGCATATAGCACATCTCATCTAATCTGTTAGTAAAATCCTAAAGTCACTTATGTCAGTCTCTAATGCAAGCCAAATGAGTCTTCCCAGTAATAAGAAGCTTCGCAGAATTAGTTTTCGTTTTGCAGAAAATTGCCATTGGGGCTGGCACTTTTATCTAAAAATTTCACTCGTGCATAAGCAAAAAACTCATATATTATTTGGTTACATTCCATCAGTATGAGAAATAACATTGTGAGAATTCTATGCATGCTAATGATATATAGAAATCCACCTGCTTTCAGATAAAATGAGTTTAATTTTCTGTTGCCCACTGCCTGGTTGGCCTTTCATAAATTACTTATGCACAGCTATTATTAAAATAGAGGGAAAGCAAATTAGAAAGTCCTCATATCTCTCCACTGGATTTAACCAAGGCAGGGCTGTGACAGCTAGAGTCAGCGTTTTTGAAAAAATTCTGCTCTCTTGAAAAATTTTGCATCTCTATACAATTCTATGCCACTGTTGTAAACGTTCTGACCTGCCTTCTTACCAAATTAACCTAAATCCTTTCTATTTTTCAACATTAATGGAATCCTCTAGAGCCCTGCTGATATATATTAAAATATATTTATTGGTTAATTTGAATTCCAGCATTTTGTACCTCATTTCCCAGTACTTCTGTTATATCTGAACAGCTTGGAGCTTTAGCATTAGAAACTTACAAATTAAGATAAATACATCTGACAATTATCAGATCAAAACAACTTAACTTTCATTGGAATATATGATTGCAAATTTCCCTTCCTGATGAAAGAGAAAATGAGGACTGTCTGCTTGAAACAGTTAATTGGATTTGAAAGTACTGTACGTTTCAGCAATCGGTGCAGCTTTTGGTTGGTCAATGACTACTTGACCTCCTGGTTTTTCCAACAGACAATTGGTTTTCATTTCTTGAGGGTCTTTTAAGTCCATAGTTCATGGTGACTTTAAGTTTAATTTTCTGTTAATGATATTATTTTGCTCTTTTAAGATAAAACTTTCTTGTGATGTGCGGAGCAGCAGTGGCAATCCCATTACTGCATGAGGAAGGACACCTTCTCAAATTGCATTCTTTTAATATCGTCTGTATTGTTATGCTGTTTCTAAATGTCATTTTAACACTTTGAGTTTGTATTTCACATGCATTTAAACTGATAACTACTCTGTTCCTTGAAAAAAAATACAAATATAAAAAAATAAAGAAGTCATTGTGGTCCCTTGCCCAGTCAAAGCTCCCTTTTAAGTAACTGGGTCCTGATTCTAATCAGCTACTGGTTTAATGCCTTCCACTTTGGTAGACTGACTCCTGATTAGAAGTGGTGTGGGTTAGTTTGGGCCAAGGACATGCCCTACAGGTTTCAGGCTCAATCTCTCCACTTTCAAGCCCATTAAATTTGCATCCATACCATATAATAGTGCATTAAGCCCGTCTACACAGCAGGCAATTTTCTAATGCTAACAACAATTTTGTCCATAGCTGACATCCACAGCGCTTTGCTAAACCCAGCCAATCAACGCTGGCACTGCTAAGAAGAAGTCTGTGCATTTCTTACACTAAAGCAGCTTTCCTAACGACTTGAAGCAATTATTTCAGAGGAGTTTTCCCACCAAATTTACATAAAATGCATATTTATTTGTTATCTGGCGTAGGTATTATTTTATTTCTTATTGCTTTCTCAGAGGGGACTAGAGCCACGCAGTGCTGGCCAGCTCTCAAGCTGTTTCACTTTAGAGCCCAACAGCACCTGTCATCAAGGGGGGCCCATCCTGCTCCTCCTCTGCCTCGGCTGCACCAGCTCACACAGTGAGGCAGTTCACAGAAGTAAACCAGGAGAAAACCATCCACTTTTTTTTGCAAGGTTAGTTTTCTGATAGTTGAGCTTCCTTAAATGGTTTAGCAGGAGACTGAATGAATGCCAGAGTGGGGTAACAGAAGCAGAGAGAGCCTACGGCTGGCGAAGGGAAGGGGGAGCAGACAGCTCTGTTAGGCAGCAGGTAGCTCTTAGACTGACTTAAGTATGACATGGAACCAGTTTCCCTGGTGCTGCTCAGCAAATTTAAACTCCAGTGAAGAACAAATAGTTCCTCAATGAGATATTTCAAATTTCCATCCATGAATGGAGGTTCTGAACAGATAGGAGACTGCAAAATTACCAGTAGGTCTAAAACTATTTATAGATTGCAAAGAAACTGTGGAGCTCTGAAAATCTGCTGGAACCAAAGCCAGAAGTTCTTTAGAAAGTTGAGTGTAGAAAATCATCTGAAAAGAACAAGTATCAGCTGAACAGTTTATGTAAATTTGGTTTCTGGGTCTTAATTTCATGTGAACACAGAGTGAATAGGAGGTGTGCAGCACTGGGTTCTCTCCACTGCAGGTGGCACAGAGCGTAGTGCCACGGCTTGGGTGGTTTTCTGGACCTGGTGAGCTTGCCCTCTGGTGATGTAACCCCCCGGGCCAGCACTCGAGATCTTAAACTGAGTGCACAGCCACCAGAAGTCCTGTCTGCACAGAATGAGTGGGTCTACCTTTGTGGGAAGATAAAGGGGACCATTTAAGCTTTAGTCATATCAGTGACTTTTGCCTGATTCAGGGTAATCGTGTGAGAAAAGCCAACTGGAGTGCTTGGGACCAGGAGCTCAGAGAACAACTTCTGATCACAGGAACTCCTGTGTTTAGCATTCCTAAAGTAACTAGAAGTTTTTAATTCTTAAAAGTGGTTCCTGATGCTCAGCACTAGCTGCTAATGCAGAGATTGGTGCTATTCAGAAATTCACATTCCTATGTACGTAGCTCTGTAAAAATGGGTTGTCAAACAGACCTTGTGCAAGGTGTGCTATGGATCTGAAAAAGGTTTTCTTGGATGGAATATACAATGCAATTGCAAATCATTGCACATAGTTTTCACTAGATTCCTAGTAAAAAAAGTATTTTTTTAACTGCCTAATATTTCAAGAATTGGTTCACATATTACATATATATGGTTCATATATGTATTATTGTATAGCACACAAATTTAGAAATCTCAGAAGTCACACAAAAGTTGAAATTCTTTCTAATATGGAACATCCTCAAATTCTTTTCCCTGTTAATTTTAGAACATACACTCTTCCTCTCATTTCTTACAGCTCCAGTATCTAATCAAAAAGACAGGTAGCTCACTGATTAAACACCAGTTTTTACTGATATCTAAAACATATAAAACCTCATTGCTTAGCTTCTGCAGAATGATTCAGAGCATCCAGAGTTAAAACTTTGCATCCATTTCCTGCCACCCTTCAATGACAATTTCAATTATCATAAATTCATGTGAATCCAGGAGTGTTCTTTAATGTAAAGTGCAAAATTTGTGATAAAATTGTAAAAATTAGCAGGTAGGGTTTAATAATGAGTTTCACATGTAAAAAATGCATATTATATAGTCATACGCTTGAGTAAGTTGAAGTGCAACATACTAACCATTACAGAACACTGCAACCCACAATATCTGATTATTCCCTGCAGTTTTCTATCCCTGGTGACAATTTGGTATCTGTAAATCACACCGCACATTTTGACATAACTCTTGCCCTGCCCAGTCAAGCCTAAGCAGTTCATCTTGAAGCCTTAATGTAACACACAAAATGCAAACACTTTACACAATGTACTGGGTTGTCCTGGCCGGATTTTGGCGGTGGGGCTTGGAGGGGAGCTGCAGGGTGGCTTCTGCAAGAAGCTGCTAGAAGTTTCCCTTGAGTCTGATAGACCAGCTG
>NW_009734683.1:0-239 GCF_000703405.1 Apaloderma vittatum | reverse complement strand
GGGCCCCCGCCGCTGGCCAAGGCTGAGCCTGTCGGTAAAGTGATAGGAGAGGAACGCCTCTGTGAAAACATATTTAAGAACAGGGAAAAAGAACTGTGCTACAACAGCTGGCACAGAGATGGAGGAATGAGAATCTGTGAAGGCACCAAGGTCAGTGAAGAAGCAGGGGGGGGAGGATGAGCTCCAGGTGCCGCAGCAGAGAGTTCCCCAGGTTGTCCCCCTGCAGCCCATGGGTGGGG
>NW_009734682.1:34723-58587 GCF_000703405.1 Apaloderma vittatum | reverse complement strand
AAACTCGTGTGTGAATTTCATTTGCATTTTTTCTTCAGGGTCAGTTCCACTCCAGGCTAGCAAGGAAGATGCGTGATGTGTGGCCACATGCCACACCTGCTGTGCTTTTTGTTAGAGCTCTCAGCCAACAGAAGTGTGGCTTATTATCTTTTCCTGTTCTACCGAAAGGACTGATTTCACTCCTGTTAGAGCTCTCTAACAGTTGCAGAGATAGATAGAATTTCCTAAAGGGGCAGGACAAATCTGCTCTGCTTTTTCTGTTTGCTGTTCCAATTGCTATTGCCTGTGGCTAGCTGAAGCTGACAGGTGCTGTTTCCTCTTCTGCCCTGGGATTGCTGTCTTTTTGACCATCCACAGGGCTGCATGCCAGAGGAAGTTGATGTAGATCCTAAATTCTTAAGCCTTCAATTGATAAAACTGCATACATATACTTATTTTTTGACCACTTGCAACTGAAGCACATATGTTTCACAGCGTGGTAGAAAGGCTATGGGAGCACTGGTTAGGCATGATCAGCAATTTTGGAAGCCTGAGGGCTGTGTGCCTTTTAGAAAACAGTGTTTTTGAAGGCACGCAGGAAGGGCTTTTCAGCTGAATTTGGTAGTGGGGACAAGTGTTGACACCTGTAAAACAGGAGCTCATCTTTTTATCCTCAGAACAATCACAGAACAAGGAGCAGCAACTGAAACTAGTCTCCTCTGTGCCAGTGTTTTTTATTTGTCTTTATAATTTAGTATCAATACTCAGTAAGCGAATTTATACATATGCTTTACTTTTTGCTTAGTTACTGCCTTCAGTTCAAGGTTTTTCAGGGTTGATTTTAAATTGCCAATAAGTGTGACAGTAGCAGTGCTTTTCTTTTTGATGTGGACAAAATATGCAGTAAATGAACACAACTACACTGAAACTCTCTCTGTGTGCAAAACAAAGAGACACAAATGACTCCTGTACTAGAAGCAATATAATCACAATATCATGAAGCTCCTTATATCTTAATTGTCTCAGCTGAGAAAATACAAGTGTGTAAGAATAGTGTCCCACCTAAATTGAGTTCTCTGCCTCTTCACTGAACCCAGAGTCAATCATGTGAGGATCTTGTAATTTTTATGTTGATGTAGAAAACAAGAGTTCTGGTAGCAGGACTGCATGAAAAATCTTAATTAACAGTTCTTCAGTGTCCCTTGCTTTCTTATATACCAGTATTACATAAAGACAGCAGGAGAGAAGACGTATTAATGAATGTTATTTGGAACAAAGATTTCTCTAATGTTCTGTGAAATATTTGCTGTTCAGAAAAAGACAATTGGATGGAATGGAGCTGTAATCTAATAATGAAGACAGAAGTTAGTTTTGGAATATCCAGCATACCCTTTTGGAAAAGTCAGAAATGCGTTTTACACATTGTTACAGGAGGATGGTGTGATTTAGTAGGGTTTGTGGGGTTTTGTTGGATTTTATTTTTTTCGTGTTTTCTTTGGTTTGGTTATTTTACTGACCGGACTAAATTTTTTGTTCTAATGTTCTCTAATGACATTTTGACTGCACAGAAAAATTAGTGATGTGTTCACTTGCTTTTCTCATGTTGCGAACCTTGTACTCTGTTTCAAAAACACCCTCTCTGGGCAGGTTGTGGTACGCAGCACTTGGCGGGTGTGTACCATCTTTTGGCCAGGGATTTCTTTTTTCATTCCACAAGCATCTTTTATTTAAAAAAGTTGGAAACCAGTGCAATTACATATAAATGCAAAATAGTTCTGTAGAAGTTACTCCTTGAACATCTAGAATTTAATAGATTCTGAGAATTTAATAGATTCTGAATGTACCACTGTAGCATGAACTCAGTATAACTCTGTTTGGCAGGAAAAGCACTTTCTTCTAAAGCTCAAGAGGTTGTCTCAAGCTATAACGTATATCTTATATATTTTACGTACGTCTATGTATCTTACAATATTATTATAATTACACTGTTTAAAAAGCTGAATAGGAGGCATGACTCAAGACAGACGCCAAAATCTGATCACTGCAGATGTTAAACTGTGGTGGTGAGGTACCAGCAGGAGAACTCGTACCTTTATCTAGTCAACCATAGAGATAGACCCATGGTGCAAAGATGTCTAAAGTTAGTTTGACATTTTATGTTGTGAGGCCAAATGAATGGTCTAGATTCAAACTGGTACCAAAGGGTATCAAAGATGCAGGATCTGCTCCAGTCTTCCCCTTTTCATCAGTTCCCTCATAATTTTTTTTTAATAGTGGTTTTGGTAGCACTACAGTAGCACACCAATACCAAACTAGCCATTTCCTAAGTGTGTTAACCAAGCCAAGCTGGAGAACAGCAGGCTTGAAGGCTTGAGTTCATTTATGTGGGGAACTTTCTGCTGTCACACCCTTTACCCTGCAGAGGGGGGAAATTCCTACATTTTGATCCTGTTTGGTGGAAGGTTATGTTCATGTGTGAAGCATTAATTAGCTGTTATCCTTAAGTCATTTGCTGTAAAATATTTTGGTGTTAAATGAATATCAGCCTCACAACAGCTACATCTTATTCACTAGATGTGATGTAAGTATGAGGCTAATGTTTTTAAATAAGGAGTAGTAATTTCTAGCTTTCCCAAAGTTCACTTAAATAGATTTAGGGTAATGTAGGAAGTAATAGTCTAGTTAAAAGCTTATAGTCCTTTGAAAATATTTGGAATCCCAGTCAGTACATCAATGAAATCCAACAAAAAGTCTCTGTCTGGTGTTCCACAAAATAAATCCCGTGTCTTCAGTCTTGCCAACATGCTAGGAGTTTTCATTGCCCAGATAAAACAGATTTCTAGCTCATGACAGGATTATAATTCTTGTATAAGTGGTCAGTCTTTATTGGGAAGATACTTTTCAATTTGGAAAAGGTATTTTTTTCCTTGGTGCTAAAATTATTGAGGTGGGAGGTTTGCACAAGAGAAGCTTCAGTATCAGAACCCAAACTAGGCAAAGGGCTAAAAATGCATTTTAAGGACCATTAGTCAGAATAATCTGAGCTGACAGTAGCCAAGATTGTTTTATATATGAAGTTCATAAAATAGCAAGCTAGTTTCTTTCGCTGGGAAAAATACCTAAAGGGGTACATTTTGGCTGCAGTTGCTAGGGAGCGACTTATACTCTATCTGTGGGATATAATGGGAGTCGTGTGAAATGCACTACACTGATAATTTATCTCAAAGTGGTTAGAGCTGAATATTACATTCACAGAGCACGTCTCTGTACAAAATCATAAGCCGAGATGGATGCTGGTAGTAATGTTGGGTGACAAGAGCCACCGTGGTATCCAAGGTGGAGTACATGTGTCAGTAGGCTGTCAAGAGCATGTCATTTCGACATGATTTATAGGTGGGGCTGTGACTAGGTGAGCAGAAAATTAATACATTGGCAAGATGGGAGGAAAGAACGGACCAGATGAGAAAGAAGAAAACTTGTATTTTGATCTGTGTGACAGGTCTCGGAATGAACAAGGTCCTGAGAATCCTGGGTCACGTGTTCTTGCTCAGACAAAGTCACTGACTGGGAGCGTGTGTTGCCAGTGGTAATGAAGTTGCCCTGCGTTTGGAAAAACAGCTGCTTAGCTATGAAATGTCAACATATTTAATAAAAACCTTTATAATTACTTGGTTAGAGAACTTCATTATTTTCCTTCAGAATCTGTCAAGTCAGAATTATTTTTGTTGAAAACACAGCCCTAACAGTTTGGTACCATTAAAACTGTAAATGTAATATATAAATTATACAACTGTAACACTGATTCCTTCTTTTTATAGCATTAAGCATTTCAAACAATTATCTAAGTATTGCCAAAAGTTTCCATTTTAATATCGTATTTAAAATTTCACAAATATGTTTCCTTATTGAATCAATACTGTAATACTTGAAGCTTAAATTAATTGCTTCGCTCCTTTGAGCACTGGTGGAAATTTTCTCACATACTTTACACAGAGATCGAGTGTGTTTTCTTCAGCAATTACGACGTTATTTCAAAGTGGATTAGAAAATCAAAAATGTGAGGAACTCTCTTTAATTAGATGATTAAAGAACCCAGCAAGCAGTGTGATGTTCAGATGAAAATGAAAGGTATTTCTTAGCATTTTTAGGTCACACTAGCATTCACAGCGTACGCGAGTAGTGCTGTGCAGCTGAAGCGCCACAGGAGGGTTTGCCATCGCGTGAAGTGTTGTATGGCATACGTGTGTATATGTTGTCCACAAATTTTATCTTTCCAAGCTCAGCTACCTCACCTTGAAGGACGATTTCAGGGAGCCATTGTAAGCTGTCTGAAAACAGGATGTTGTTGCTGACAGGTGTTTGAGATTCATTGGACTTGGACTTCACAAAACTTTGTGAGCAGATTCTCGACCCATACGTACTATCAAAACGCAGCTAAAGTTAATGAAGTCATGACTGTGTACACGAGCCAAAGACTTTCCCCCTCCAAAACTACATAATCTGCTTTTGCAGATTACTAACTTCTTCAACCTTTTCTAAATGCTAGAGGTTTTTTTTCTTCTTTATTGAGTTTCTAGATTTTTGACTCTTCCTTTTAGCCTCCTTCCAACAATTTAACGTCTTTCATAAAGGTCTGGTATTTTTTTTCCCAATGAGATCTTGTGATGTTGAAGGTACCGAGAAGCAGTTACTTATTTCAGAAATACTCCTTATTAAATAAAATGCAGAAGGCACCTTCTATAACTTTTTGTATTTTTATAGAATGGATTTCTGTGTAGCTTATATTACCATAAGTTTTAGTTATTGCTGTATGCATTTACATGTTTTTCATTTAGGTTTGCTTTTATGAATGAAGGACATAAAACTAATAATCATTCAAAAGAAAAAAAGGACTGGACACTGTAGTTGCTGTTGTACATAGTTTTCTGATATCCCACCTTCATTCTACTTTACCTCTGAAATAGCGAAATAACATTTCCAGTATTAATACAAAGAAGAATATTCCTCCTTTCCTCCTGGTCAGTTTAACTGCTCAGACCTGGACAATGAGGATGGGAAACACCAAGTCAGAATCTCAAATACTTTTCCTTTCCTTGGTACAGTAAAAATCTGTATTTTTTAAAACATCTAGTTTTGCAAATCTTCCCAAGATCATTTCTCTCAGTTAAAAACCCTGGCACGTATTACAAGATTGTTGTTTCATTACTAGTAATGATCCTAATATTGATGTAAACTGTTTCTTAAAAGTCCTTGAAAAGTCTGTATAAAAACTACTTAGGACTAAGAGATTCTTATTATGCATTCTTCGTGGAGTGTTAGAGCTGCTGAAGCAGTAAGAAAAACAATAATTGATTTTGTAGTTTGACATTTTTCAGATCTTTCTTGCATTTGATAATACCTATTTTATGTAAAATAGCAGATTGGAAGAGAAGTTTGTGTCTCTACTGCAGCTTTTTTGATTAGATGCATAGTGTGCTCTCCAGCTACCTGGGCTCTGTGGAAAGGGTTACAATTTGTGGGTTTTTTACGAACCTGAAGCAGAAGAAGCGGCAAAACTTGGAGAATAAATCTAGAACTGGATTATGAATGTTTACACGACAGTGGTATTTAGAATGAGCAAAACCCAGCCCATCTGGATCTTTTAGCCATTTAAATCAAAATCTTTGTTTTCTTCCTGAGGTCCAGCTCTGATTTCTTAGTATCCTTTTGTGAAACACAACAAAATTTTCTTACATCTTTTTTAAAAAAGAGCCCTTTCAATCTGCAAATGCCAGATGAGTTGTCAGATGGTGTATCCAGAGATCATACTCAGTCTTTAAAAATGAAATACTGGTTTTCTTTTGTGCCTGTGAAGCAGGATGTGATTTTTAGCTAAATAACTCTTCATGAGGGGTATTTGTAGCAGATTGCAGTCAATTAATACTCTGCTGGAGTTAGTCCTGCTACTTACATTCATACAAGTGTGTTACAGCAACATAGTTTAATTTCAGAGGCAGCCTAGAGTCACATTTAATTTTAGAGCCACTGTTATTATTTAGTATTATATATAATAGCATTGCATATCATGTCATTATTATAGTGTTCTTCCTGACATGCATGAAACAGTGTAAATGTAAAAAAGGACAACAGCCCTTTCTTCGAAGCACTTGAAGTATGCCGTAAATGGTTCAATACACATTAGATACACGAATTACAGGATGCGTCTAATTTTGTAATTTTTGCTGTCAAGAAAAAATATGTTTCAAGGAAGGGAAATACCTTTTAGTAAGCTGTGCTTTTACAGACCACAGCTTTGTACATGATGGACTTGTTGACAATCCACTGATTTCTCTCTACCTTGGAAGATCTCTTAGGTCAAATGAGAATTCCAGGTTTCATCACAGACAAAAAAAATTGAAAAGCCAACATGATTAGTGGTGTCTTGCATACTGACTGCAAATTGTCTTTGTGCTTGCAGTATTTTTTTATTTTTAAATGCCACCTCAAGTTGATTGAGAATAAATATTCTAAAACATTATTAGTGGAAAAAGGAGGTAACAAATAAGCACCTTAGCAGTAACCCGTTTTATTAAGCTGATATTTGTGTTTGCTAGTAAAGTGTATTTGTATTTTGTGGAGAGCTAAAAGGTTCGTCTGTTTATCAAACTTGCTTGTGTGCATCTGGGGTCAGAGAAGAATTTTCGTGGGTTTTTTATTTTTATTTTTTATTTAAAAAGGGAATTACACTTTGCAGAAGACTGGGATTTTCAGGCCCCGCAGAGGAAAACTACATAGTAATAGTGGTGTGTTGTGATTTTATCATTCATCTTACTTCTTGATTTTGTTTGAAACAAAATCAAGTAGGCTTTGGCACTGACCTGTTAAAACTCAGATATTTACAAGAGGCAGAAAGAACATTTGTGAACACTCTATTTTACTAGTGGACTGTTATTAAAAATATTTTAAAAAATGAAATAATTGCACAAGTTTGTTCTTGTCTGAGTGTTCTGGTGGGCTGTTATGTAACTTTTTAGAAGCACTGGCATTCAAGCTGACAGTATGTTTCATCATTCATCATAGGCATCAAGTTGATGAAAACAAAACAGATCTTCAAGTGCTCATTTTATTTTTGTAATATGCTCATAAGCAGGATGTAATCTCTTTTCTCATGGATTAACCACACATACAAAATTATTTGCTTCGTCAATATGTTACTAAAGGCAGCTTTCTTATCCTGGTATGTTTAAAATGTTTTTATAAGATGATAAAGTCTTTGTAATTTCTGTATGATTTAAGTCTGTGAAGTGTCAAAACTGAGTATACAACTGAAGCAGGATATGTAGCATTCTGATAATCATAGTTATTAAGAAAAAGTTTTCCAGAATAAAAGAGTTTTGGGGTTGGTGGGGTTTTGGGGGGTTTTTGGTTTTGCTTTTGTTTTTTTTTTTTTTTTCAGAGACCCTTCAAAAGAAAGTAAAAGAACAAGAAAGGGATTTCTGGGATTTAAAGAAACAGAAATAAAGGCTATGTTAGCATGAGTGAAAAAATTGTGCTAAGTCTCTCGTAATGTCTGTTGAAATGATTTTCCCTGAAATACGATCTCGTTAAATGCCTAGTTTTATCTTCTGGTCATATTGCAAGATAACTGACTTCTGCATTCCATGCAAAGCTGTACAAATCCTGGATTATCTAGGGAAGGAACCTGCAGTACCAAAATCTAAACATTTAAAGACAGAAGTGAACTATGAAAAGAAATTAAAAGATAACTCAAAAGAGCTTCTGTAGCTATAGTGGATAGCTAGCTTTAGTCTCTTTGAAAGATAAATATTACATAACCCCAAAATTTGTAAAGGGAAGACTAATTTGAAAGCGTCTATTGTCCATTTCTGTGTTACGTTTATGCAAACAGACCTCAAATTAGTGAAAGTGACAGAATAAATGTTCATTGGAAGAACTGCTCTGTAATTAGAATTTAATCTTCAAACAAGCTTTCTCCTTCCCAATTGTGCATTTGTGCCTATTTCCTGCTTGGCCTCGTTCGGGGTGCACTAAACCCTGATAACACCTGCACGTTGGCAAAAGGCTGGATGAACAACAGGCGGGGAGTGGGAGGATTTTCTCTGCTGCTCTGTGCTGCAGCCACGGGCCAGAAGCTGTTTGAGGCAGCCAGCGCTGCAGGGTGTAGCTGGGGCAGTGCGGCGTGTACCTCTACATTGCAGTTTCCATAGTGTGTGTGTTTAGATCCACCTTAAACAGTTTGGCCTGGCTGTGCAGAAGTGAGCCAGAGAGCCTGAACAGTAGTGAATCATCTTATTCTGCTAGTGCTCCCTTAATTTTTACTTGCACTGGTTACCCCAGCACTTCACCCAACCTTGGGGTGGCTATAAATTGGTTATGCAAGTTGTGTGACAAATAAAAGGATCTGTAGGAGTGAGACAAAATAGAAACTCTGGTGAATTACAGCCAAGGTCCAGCAATCATGCTCTTAGTTGCTCAGCACTACTGTTGCTCAGCAAGCAAATATTACATTTCAAATATTAGTTTTGACTCATTAAAATCCTTTTGACCCTCTCACAGCTCTATTTTCTGACAGAAAAGGTGCTTCTACAGTGTAGTTTAAGTTAGATAATGGTTGGATTGTGCAAGATTGTGCAAGGAAGAACAAATACTATCGTCACTGGACATCTTCGTCATGTTTTCATATTACATTAATGAAGATATTTTTCAGAATCATTCCACTTAGCCAAAATTGGCAATATAACAGAATGGGGAATATTACTTAGAACTATTTTTTTTGGCATAGTTGAACATAACATAAAAAATGCTTTGTCATAGTATGTCTAAAATGTGACCTATTTAACATGGTATCACTCTAACTTTTAAATACTGACACTTCAGTGGTTAACATACTGGATATTGAGATATATACTGAAAACTGCTTTCGAAGGGAATCACTTGTGAACTCGCTACATACCACAGTATTTTGCACGTGACTGGCAGCAGGTCTTTGTCATCAATCTCTCCTGACTAGACCTGCCTGGTCAGTGTGACTGTTGGAGCTACATGTTGTCTCCAACTGTGTGAGGATTGAGGTGAGATCAACCAAAGCAGCTAGCTGCATTCCAGTCAATAAAGAAGAATTTAAGCTGAATTGTGTTAAAGCTGAGTAGTAGCAGTAGCAGCCTACCCAGGGATTTACCACCTGTTCCTCTCTCTTTCCAGAGCTACCGACTTAAGCAAGAAAATTTCAGTGACAGTTATAGTAAGGCTGAGCAGAGACTGACTAATGAGCAGCTTCCTTCAGGTTGCTGCGTTGTGACATTAAAGTTTTGAACCATGGTTGACTCCAGTTGCCAGCTGTAAGGATAGTCAGTCAGGCATGAATTAAGTGATGTTGTCATGTTCTCCTTAATACAGCTCTTTAAGTACAAATAAAGTCACAAGAGTTGCACTGCAAGCCAGTTTTTGGTATGATAGTGCCCTTTGGTATATGTTCTTTGTTCTGCTGGGAACGAAGCTGAGAACTCGAGTTTTTTAACTGATGAAGGTACTCGAATCAGTAACTATTACTATCTTCTTAATTTAACAATTGCTTTTAAAAGGAAAGTAAGAAGGCTCACTCGGCAACTACATCATTTCTTATTCTTGGGGATTCTGGAGATGCTGAACAGGTCTCACATCCTCCATGTGGGTTATGCTTTTTTAGTGGAGACTTGGTTTTGTTGTTAGGAATTTGTTTAGCTTCCAACTAATTTTAAGGAAACTTCCAATGAGCATTTCCGTGATGATGCATAAAGCAGGTAATGAACTTAGAGCTCTTTGTCTGCTCCTCTGAAGTATGGGACCACTCAGATGACTAGCGTCCACAAAACAGCACAGTCCTTTGCACTTTCCTCCTCTACTGCTGCTGTGTTTTGCACCATAACGTATGGAGTCAGGATGGAAAGCCAAAATTAATCACTGTAAGACCTTGATGAACAGGAAAGGGGATTTTCTTGACCTGCTTGCTAAGTAGAATGTGATGTAGTACAAGGATCTTCCAGCAGCAAGGATCTTTCAGTAGCACTTCTAAGCCTGCCTTAGAGAACCAGAAAGGTAGATGCCAGAGTTCCTGCTTCCCGTTCCTAGGACAGGAGGTTGGTGCCGTGTACTGAGCAAAACAGCGAGAGCTGGTAGTCAGGAGAGGCCGCTAAAGACACAAACTTGTCATACGCATTTGTCTGTGCCATATGCTTTGTGTCCCTGTGCCTGGCTGGTGGACGGCCTGTAGATCACCTACTTGCATGAATTTAAATGTCCTGGTATTTTTTTTGTCCACATCTCACAGGCAGGTAGAAGTTTTCTTAGAAGGCGTTTTGTCCAAAATTTGCAAGGAGTTTGTGTGGTTTGATCTGGCACGTTCTAGACATTCAAAACATAAGAACTGTATTAAATATATTTTCTGTAGTTTTTCATTAGTCTGTTTGGATTCAGAACCCCCCTAAAATTAAAAAAAACCCTAGTATATCTAATAAAGATACTCCTCCCTAGTAAAAGTAATTTAATTTCACATTGTATTTCACCTAAATCATCCATCCTTCAGCTAATTGCTTCTAATTTAAATTCTAAATCACTGTTAATACCAATTAAAACTAAGGTTACTGTTCTGCCATTTGCAATCTTTGTTGCACATCTGATGACGGAAAAGATGGTTACGAAATACCAGTATGGTACCAACGGCCTTGCTGCCAGTCCTGACTCAGTTAGAGGGGGAAGGGGGCAGTTGGACTTCTGACCTGCTGAGAAGGGCATCTCCCTTTGACAGACCAACCTGGTCAAATCACAAGTCAACAAAGCAGTTGCCTGCGGACCAGAGCCAGCAAGAAAAAGGTTGAGGCAAGATTCAGACAGGCAGTGAAGCAGAGAAAAGAAGAAACAGTGATGCAGCTGCTATTTGTTTACTAGTAACTGCAACCTAGAACTAATTGTTCTGCATAGAAAGCAGACAGAATTAGTCGTGAGATTATTTTGGAAAGCTCAAAAAAAAAAAGCCCAGCCCAACCTTAGAATAGCTTTTGCTTTCTCCCTCAGCATTTAACATGGGAATTATTTTACTGTAATTCTTTTTGTTTATTCTGAACCCTGGAGTACTTTGTTCAGCACAGGTGTCTTTGTGCAAAGGAGATTAAATTGCAGTTGGCACATGGATAAATGTCTAAATTCTGCTGTATGATGATAAGCATTCAGAGACTGTATAGCATGTTCAAACCATTTTTTTACGTACAGAATGCTGGAAGCCTAGTAGTGATGAGTGGTACCTATAGGAGGTAGCAGGCAGCAAATAATAACCATGATCCTGTTCCAGCCAAAGGAATACCTAGCCTGACTAATTCTAGGGGAAAAAAATGTTTCTACCACGATGATGATAATTTCCATAATTTTGACCATTTCTATAATTTTGTTCTTCGTATGTATGTCCTGGCCTTTCAGTCAGCTTCTTTAACTGAAGCCAGCTGGCAGGTGACACTGCAGTTCCCCAGCCACCAGTAAATAAAATGTTATGCTTCAGAAAAACACAATTCCCAAAGCCCAGCCCTAAAAATCAATAAAGCTTCTCCTCCAGCTAAAGCATTTCTTAAGATCATTAGATTTTTAAATACAGCATTTTTCCTTAAAAACACAGATAAAAAACTAAAGCTAAATATAAATTAAAAGCTATAGAAACTATGGGACTAGAAACTACAAATGTGTTCTTAATTTTCATAGGTATTAAGCTGTTTTTGCATTGGAGTTAACAAATAAATTCCTATAAAATTAGTAAGGATGCAGAGATTTGTTATGTAAGTCCTTAAAAACTAAAACCACATTTTGAGTTTTGAATAGTTCTAGAAAAGCCTTATTCTCATTTCTTGAAGCTCCTATACCCAAGTAAAATATCACAAGACCAGTTACTCTGCTGTGTAGGATTTTACTGCATTAAGGTGTATCATAATATGCCTCATAATGTCTGGCCATTCAGTACCTGGCTGTGGTTTAGTTTAGAGTATCAAAGTGTAAGGAAATACTAAAATCTGAGTTAATATTCCTTAGTATGTTTCATTAGATGTTTCCCTTGAAATAGTTCGATGGCTCTCACTCAGGAGGTGGCAGAGAAGGAATATGAGCTGTTCAGTCTTGGAGGCAAAGGGATCTGTGTGCAGAGTCTGAAGTTCACGTAAGCTGCTAGAGAGTGCAAACTCTTCTCTCACTACCTTTTCTTGTTTTGAAATATTTTCTTAATAGGCTTTGTTTTGTTATCCAAATACTTCTCTGCAACAAATTGAAACCCAATTCTGCTGTTTTAAAGCAGAGAAAAGTTTAATTGGTCCCTGAACAACCTCAAGTTTTGAAGTTTCCTGTGTCTCTGGGCTCTCCTTTAAATGGTTACATTCTAGGTAAGTCCTCTATCAAAAGCACTTGCTTTGCCATCTAAGAAGAATCAGTGTATCAAAGCTGAAAATGCTTTAACATATTACATAAACTTTCATGGTGTTGTGGTTGTATAAAATTTAACCTCCTGGAATTCTTCGTGTCACCCTCTATTTCTGGCCAGTGACATCCTCTATAGTGTTAGTCGACAGTGTCAGGATTTTGGTCTCAGAATTACTGAAGCAGTCAGGCTGCTTTGTGTTAACTTCTAGGATATCGATCATCTGATGCATTCGCCTTCTTTCTGCTCTTTTCCAGCGGCCTCTAGAGCTCTCTACCTACAGCTTGCTGTTGAGTCAAACTGAAGCATTCAGCCCTTCATGGAATCAGTGGAGTCTGATAACTTTATTATATAAATATCCTAAAGATTTTGGGACCTTCATTGATTGACACTGTTTGATTAATTGCCCCTTTGCTCTGTATTCTTTGTACAGAGTGAATTGTATTACTTTCTAATCCTGTCCTCTTCAGAGAAACCTGTGCATATCTCTGAGGAAATACCTGTTCAGACCCTATCGCTGCAACCCTCCTCTGAATGGACCACCATGCTTCTAAGATGAATCTCAAATGTAATCAAAATATTACCAAAAAATACAAAAATACCTATGTGGAATTCTAACGATAAGTCAGAGGCCTTATGTTCACTAGCACACGTTTTTGCTCCAAAAATTGTTATGTAATATAGGCAGGAAAGAAGTGTATTTTGTTCATGATTGTATAAATAAAAAACATGCTTGAATTTGGTTCTTTTTAATTTGTTTTTTTTTTTATTGGGGGAGTGTGTTGGTTTTTTTTCTTTTTAAACTGGGCCGCTTGAGCAGTCATAGGTTTCTGGATGGGAATAATACTAGTACTCCTAATACTTTCTGTGGGAAAGAGTTATTGTCCCCCTATGAAGATAAATCACATGGATGAATTTGCTTGATCAAAAATGAGATATAAAAATATCTCCAAGAGAAGATGAAATTCAAAGAAATCATCATCAGATAAGATCTAAAAGTAATTCTAGATCGATGTGTTGGAATTGAGCTTATTCACTAAACTAAAAAAAAAATGGAATAACATTCATGTATTTCTGGCAGTTACATTTTATCTTACAGATGAACATGAAGAAGGAGATTATATTGTGATATATTTGGTAACATCTTATTCAATTACTAGAAATACATTGAAGCTTATATTTCTAAGTAGCGTTAACAAGGTGATAACTTCTAAAAATTCTGGCCAGTGTGTGCAACAATCTGGGGATTGCTTTGTGTCAGCTCTCTCTTCATGCTGTAGATGAAAAATAGTTTTCACTAACGGAAATACACATATATAAGAAATAACCTCAAAGTCAAGAGAACTTTTTTTCCCCAGTTGTTTTCGCTTGTTTGGCAGTAGGAGTTTTTTTTTTTTCTCTACTGAGGAAGGCATTGGGAATAAAGTGCAGCGTTTTCTGTGGTCCCAACTGGAAAAGCAGTTTCCGTTTGCCAAAAGAGTCCATCACTGGCCCTTTTTTTTTTTCCACTCGAGCTGAAGCTTGCTTAGGTTTGGCTTCTTCACCTGCTGGCCTGAGGCGAGCATCCCTGCTGGGTGTGACTGCCTGCCCACCCGCCCCGGCCTTACAGAGCTGCAGAAGCCTCTCCTGTCCTCACATCCCCTTGCGAACTACCAGGCTGTGTTCAGAATGTATCATTTCTGTAAGTAATTATTTTCACTTCAAAGCTGATTTTATCACTGAAAGTCTGTGACTGTTATTGATGGCAGCTAATTGTTATGGCAAATGAACTTGCCGTGAGGAACAAGTAGTGTTCCAGCACCTCTGGAAACAATGCCATGTGTGTTTGGATAAATTCAGGGCACCAAGCTGAGGTTCTGTCTGATTCTAGCTTTTCTGACAATAGAGATGCTCTAGTTCTTTAGCTCTCTAACAAAATTATTTGCTTATATTGGAAAAGGAAAAGCTACCAGGGAAACATATACAGCTTTCTGTTTTGAAAGCCTGTAGAAAAAGTGAAACTGACTTTTTCTGCTTTATCATCTGGATGATAAAATAAATACTGTAATACAGTTTTAAAAACAATCATACTTCATTCTTCACCAAATGGTAATATTGGTGCACAGAAATAAGAAAAGCTGTATTGCACGTTTTCTCATGGTACTACATTTCCTTTATTCTAATTCCCATAACAATGGAATTGCTTGTATGTTAGCAATAGTAGAAAAATCAGGACCCATCTACCTTTAGAAAGTCTACAGAGTCTTCTAACCCTCCCACTTAGCTCAGAGGGAATCAGTCTGTGATGAGACTTGTAGCTTTCACATTTCCTAAGAATCAATGTGGATAGAAGGTTCAACTTACTGAGCCTGAAACCATGTGTGACTGAAAACACTGCCACAGCAACCTTCCTAATATTATACATGGGTGGAATAGGACCAGTCAAGACCTATTATGTCATCTTACCCATTGGCCCCCACCCCAGCCCTGCTCAGGTTTAGAGTCGGAAACACAGAGCCCAGCGTTCAGCTACATTCTTACAACGAGGTGTGAGTGTCCCGACCAAAGCCAGCAGAGTAAAATAAAGTGGAAGTTTGTAATAATGATGAGAGAGATGGTATTGACAGCCTGACATGACAAATCCTTGTTTGCAGTGGGAATGACTTGCTGTTAGCAGATAAGGTCAGACAGAGGATGTTTCCTATCCGAGTCATCATAAGGTACAAGAAACGTTGCTACTTCACCCGTAGGCAGTCGGCCTTGTCATCCACACCTGCCTTTACCATTTTTCTCTGATGCAAACCTGACCTTTTAATTCTTGAAGCCCATATGCTAACTATATGTGTGTGTATCCTGGCTTAAGAAGGTAATGGGAGGAAACGTGAGCTTCCATTATCTAGACATTCATATACTTAAACAAAGCAGGCAGTTTCTCTGTTTGTTTGGTAAGGCATTCTGGTAAGTAAATACCTTATTCTTGACCGTATTCCTTGCTGTTTTGCCCGGAAAGGTTCTACATTAACATCTAAGAGACTCATATAAATATATCACCCTCCAGTTTTTATTCCCGGTTTAACCGTTGTACTATTCCTGAATCATCCCATCAGTGGTCGGCATCTCCGTGTGCATGGAGGTACCGAAGGTCACTGATCCCCAGGGGAAAGTCAGGCTGTGTTACACTGAGTAGGGAAGATGAGTGCTGTTAAGTGCCACCCAAGGATAATCCCTCTCCGAGGAGGCACGGAAGAGGCTCATGGATTTCTTGGCATTAGTTTCTAACAAAGATGTGAAGTTTTGATGCTTCTTTTCAGCTTTGAATTGGCCAGCTAGAGAAGTGTGGTGCTGTTCGAACCCTTTCTAAATCACTCGAAGTGATCCACTCTACAGCTGTAGTGAAATGTTGTAACCTCTTTGGGTATGTGGGAAACCTCAGCTCCCTATTAATTGCCCGTAAGTGGCTCTTGTTTTATGCCACTTTTACCAAACCCGTCCCCTGACATTCATGTGAGAGAAACATTTTTACACCTCTCCATTCCAACTGTACTCTGAAGAGCGAAGCATGGCAGAAGTTGAATGTAATGTCACCTTTTTTTCCTCCCTAAAAGCATCAGTGAGCATGCAGAGAATGTAGGGAGGCAGTGCGAGTTCTTAGCGTACCTTTAATCTAGTAAGAGAATCCTTTTCATATTAATAATAGATGTGAAAGAATGAGCTCCAATGGACTGATTGGTTCCAGGTGCTCTAACAATATGCCTCAAAGTGAAAGCAGAGTTTTTAGGGATAGTTTTTAGGAGTAAGAAAATAATGTCTTGAATATGTTCCTTTTAAAATAACTTCATATCCATTCATTTTATCTGAACTAATCTAACCACACACTTTCAAGACATATTCAGTTTCTACACCAATCTAGGATTTAGAGTTTTTATTAAAGCATCCCTGCTGAGTCTTTGTCAATCAGAATTTGAATACAATGCCTGAACAGAAAGTAGGAAACACTAAAAAAAAGTCAAGCCATATTCCCCCCCGCCCCAATCGCATATTATATTGTAATATCTGTGTAACATACTGCACAATGAAACAAAAAGAAAGCTCAGTGATTTTCCAGTGCACTCTTTAGGCACTCAACCCTCATCTATGTCATACTTGATATAATAGTGAATTAAAAAAAATATATTTCAGTTTTCATTGTTTGTTGTGCTCTCTCTCCTACTTAGTCACTGTTACTGAGTTAACTTACATGAAGTTTTGATGAATTCTGGTGGAAAAGACAGCATATGTTCAGACTTCTAATGTTTTAAAATAGGGAATAGATTACTAGAAAGAATGGAAAAATTATTAAATATAAATTGATGTAGCTGGCAACAGAAGCTCTAAGCTCATTCTGAGTTCTGTCTTATAAACTGAATTTTGCATAAGTCAGAACACATGGAAGTGAAGTACAAAAGGAAAATGAAATTCTGTTTTTCAACTTTTGTCTAATGAATGTTTCATTCTGAAGTACAGAACCAGAGCGTCCTTCATCTATAATTATAAACAAAAAGCAATAAAAATGAGTTTGAGGTTGAATGAGGGTCATGGTAAAGGAGGCTGGAGCCAGAGGGCTGGAGGACAGAAGGGTGGCACCTCCAGGCAATGAGATCTCCTTGTGTCTGGGAGAGGGTGGGGAGGGGTGTGGACACCCACATACTCTGGAGGGAGGACAAAGATGAAACAGGAAAGGGGGGCAAGGGACCATTAAAAGATTGATGAAGAACAAGGGTCTAGAACATGGAACTAAGAATAACTCAACAAGGAGGTTAAGAGCGAAACTTGGAGGTGTTGGGATGCATTTCCTACGCAGAGTGTTGCTGCTCTGCAGGCGAGAGCTTTGTGTCTGCAGTGAGAGGATGGGAGTGAGACCAAGGAGGAACGAAAGCAGAAGTGGGCACGGAAGTGCCACGGAAGTGAACAGGTTAGAAGTCAGATTTGCAAGCCGAGTCAGTATTATTACTTATATACTCTCATATACACTTAAAGGTCCCAGGAATCTGACCTGTTGTATAAATACAAGCAATAACTCAAACTTTTTAATGTTTGTTTTGGAATCGGCCTTTCAGTTAAGGCAAGTGGATCCCACAGACATGGAAGCAATTCAGTTGGCTTTTACAATATCAACGTTTAATACTTGTGTTCCATTATCAATCACTGTTGATGGTCTTAACACTATTCCTAGTAAACATATGCTTCTGGGTAGTAGTTTTGTTAGGCAGAGCTCATGCAAACACAACATATGCTGTCCTTTTTAGGATTTGGTTTTTAGTAACAGTACAGTAATACCTGCGAAGGATGAAGTCTATAGTATGTTTGCCAGAGAAATAATTTGAAGTGGCCACTCAACCCTTTCGATGTCTCTCTTTGCACCACAATATAAAACCACAATCTGTTATTTCACTGGACAGAGTAAATAACTGCAGTTCAGTAATTCAGAAGCTGAGCACCGGCTCTGCAGGACACCATGCACATGCACTGCTGGTGACAGCGGCGGGGCCCCCGCCTGTCCCCTGTGACAGGGAGCGCTGTACGGGGCTCGGGACCATTGCCCATTCTGGCTGCCTGTATTGCTGGCAAACCTGAGCTGGCTCTGGGCCAGCCACGCGTGTGCCTTTGGCTTCTCATGCCGGGGTTGGGCTGTTATTAGCAGCAGGACTGTGTGAAACTCATCACAGTAACTGAGGTGTACAGGGTATAAAGATCTTGCAGTGACTGTATCACAAAATCACTCTGATTTTGAAGACATACAGAACCCATGTGTTTCTGAATGGATCAGGAGAACTTGTAGAGTTAATTTTTTTTAATTCGACATTATGCAACATCTGTAGAATTGCAGCTGGCTTTTCACAGGTATTCTCCAGTTACAAGCTATTTTAACTGCTGAAAATCCTGAGGTGGAGCTGTTGACAGTAACTGGAAATACAACTTTCCCCAGGATTGCTACACTTTTGGAATCAGATTTTGAATCCTTTTTGTTAGGAAGACAATAAGTTACTGTTTAAAGAGAACCATACAGTTTCTCAGGTTTGCATAAATATACTTTCATCTCGCCAGCTCCCTGTGGAAAGCATCATAATGGAAGATGAAGAAATATTTTAAGGGTGGTGGAAGTCTTCTTTTCCAGAAAAATGATTGCTAGTCCTCTGCTATTGTTTTAAAAATATCTGTCAAGACATTTAGAGAAATGCTCTTGTAATTTACCATTTTAATTTTATTACAATCAGACTAACACTTCTTTCATATTCATATACAGTTATTATCTTAAGAGAACACTGAGCTCAGGAAAGAAGGAAACACAACCGTAGCCAGCTTGGGTTATTGTAATAGCAGTGTTTTTCGCTATTCCTCACTGAACTATCTTGGTTCAAATGCAACGTGCTGTATGAAGAATGGGCATTTTCTGAACTTGGAGTTCAGAAGGATTTCCAAAGGGCTCATGATCAAAATGTCACTTTTTGCAATGAAAGCTGCAAACCTGGCTACTCATTGCAAGGCTGCTAAAGACACAGAGATGGATGACTTTGGATCGGTCATGTGCTTTTTGTATATTATTATTCTAGTGATAAAGCAGAGCAGGAGGAAAATCACAATCTCTCAGTGCCAGTATATGACCAAATTATGCAGACACATTCAAACAGAATTAATTAAAAAAATTGAACACATGGCAAAGGAGATTTGAGAAGTGTGTCTTCTGCAGATTTTAACAAGTTCACTTATGAGAACAATCTAACTCTTGAGGCAACCTATTCCCAATTAAGAACCTCACCTGAGGTCTATTAGAATACTGAAAAAAGACTCCCTTCGACCCGAACGATTGTTCAGTTAAGTCTTCATCTGCCTAATGGCGGATCTCTGACCTTGCAACGTGAGGTTCCTAAGAGAGTCTCATTCTGGGATCGGCATGGGCTGGCCAGCTGGGAGAAACAACAGAAGAGAAAAATAACCGGAATGCGATTCAGAGCAAAGCTTTTGACTTCCTCTGCAATAGCTGATTGAGGGATTCGGTAAGAAATAAGAATGCAAAAAACCAGTTTTGGTAAAAAAGACTTTCCTGGAACTCTGTTATACTTTTGTGGTGCAGATTCATCATCTGAGTCACAGATCACAGGAAATGCTACCCCACACAGCAGACTACTCAAGAGTGACCAGTCACTGATGAGTTCTTTTTATAGCAGTGTTTTGACAGCCAAACAATTATCTTGACTCTACCAACACCGTAAAACTTCGTGAGGGCAATCAAGTCAGATAGAACTGAGATTGTCATCCTAGGAAACAGCATACACTACCTGAGAGATTAAGATATTCAGTGAAGTAAAGGTCAAGTGCCACCAAAAGAAATGAAAGATCAACTGCACATTGTGCTTATATTATGCTTTAATTACAAAGCAAGCCCTTTCTCAAAAGTGTATTCTAGTATTGTCAAACAAGAAGAACTTAATAGTACTGAGGATTTAGATTATTTCATTTATATTTTTAAAAATAAAAAATCTATTATACTGAACTCACTTGAAGTGAACAAATTTGGTGCAAAGATAGATACTTACTTAAAGAGAGTATTTTATCTCTGCCAGTAGTAGC
The DNA here is from genome assembly GCF_000703405.1 of Apaloderma vittatum. NCBI lineage: Eukaryota > Metazoa > Chordata > Aves > Trogoniformes > Trogonidae > Apaloderma > Apaloderma vittatum. Next base: position 38,594 of record NW_009734682.1, on the reverse strand, counting down.
AGTATATGTGAAAAAGCCAATCAATTCTGTCACAGCCCAGGCTGGTGGTTAAGAAATGGAAAACATCTCTCCTGGCAGGTTCACTGTTCATTTTGGACACCTGTCTGGTACAATACCGAGCACTTAAATTTATGGAAAATGACAGTCTGAAAACAAAACATTAATGTTTTCATCCACAGAATCCCCTCTGAATTTCTTCACAGCTGATTTGTAAAATTTTTATTTTTTAGTAAAGGATTTATTTCAGAATATTTTCTTAAGAATGCTTGGTTATACCTAGAAGCCTTTTGCCTCTAAGACCAGGTTGTTTTGGTTTTCCTTTGTGTTTGACCAGTAATTTAATGTACAAATGGAAAGCATATTTTGCTTGCATACTGCTTGTCGCAAAGGCTGCCATATTACTTACGTTTTTCGGCAGTAAAACTTATAGCTCTACTGTTGGCAAGAAAATACCCTCCCACCTACTGAAAGAACAGTGGAAATCTGCCTTTTTGAAATGGCACTCAATAGATGAAACAGGTAGACTCGTGTGGAGGGTTAAACCAGGACAACTCCTTCCACAGTCCTGTATTTATTCATTTTTCTGTATTGCCGTTGCCTTTACAATGCTAGTTGTACGAAGTTGGTCAAACAGCCCCTACTGGAAACAAGCTTCCTTGTTTCCTGTCACCTTCTTTGCTCACTGTATAAGCACACAATAACAGAAATCCCAGAAGTGTTTGTTTGCTTGTTCCTTAGCCTGTGTCTAAAAGTTTTGTTTTACCAGCTGTAGTGAAAACTAACTTACATGTGTTTTTCTGAAGATTAGCAAACCTGTACAGAAAATAAATGCTCAAAGGCAATAACGCGCTCCCTATTTCTTGTAAATGCAAGAACGCTGTATAAGATTTCAAAACTGGTCAGCTATGGTGCCGCTCTGAAATAGCTTAATACTAAGAACTGTACAATATTTGCGTCTCCATTTAACCTTGATTGTCTTTCTGGGTGTTGAGCACTGAAAAATCAAAGCTAGTTTGTTTGAATGCTTTTATATTATTCTGTGGATCTACCTACCTTATGGGACTCGCTGCAGGATTTAGAAGAAAAAAAATTGTGTGATTTCAAGCTGACGTCTCATTGGAAATAAAGTAATTTGAGTAATGGCATAGGTTTTCAGAGAGACCTAGAGGGTCTCTGATTTCTCCTGCTTGAAAAGGGCAGGACTGACATGCTCTAGAAGCATTAATTAGCTCTTCTAATTAAGGTTTTATAAAAAAAATTACAAATAGATGACTCTTCTGTATGAAACAGTCTTTGTTGTACTCTGCCTTCCAGTTAAAGGAACACCCACAGTGGCTGTACAGAAGGATTTTCCTGCTGGGGTGTAGACCGAGGTGTATGAAATGCGGAAGCCGGGCAGTCACTGGGCAGTTTGGGCACTGGCCTCTCCTCGGCACAGCCCGCCGTGTGCCCCGATTTTGGTGCAAAGGGACTCCCTCTGTTGGCAGTCTGGAAGGGCAAGTCCTGAGAAGAGCTAAATTAGAGAGGATCTATAAAGCTGAAACTCACTGTGCTTTGGGTGAAAATAAAAGCTATGGGGGAAAAAGACTTTCAGGGGCACTCTTTAATACACATTTTGCGAAATACTTGACTTTGGAGTTTTAAATGGACAGTCAATTTAGTTAGACCAATGCACTCACTCTATTTCATTGCATTTTGCCTTATGGAAATGTTTAAAATGTCCTTATGTGGTAGAGGAGAGCTGTACTCGATACTGGGCGAAATTTGTAGCAGTAAAGAGGGGATGTGTAGATGGTCCTTGTTCAGTTGTGAAATCTGCATTGTATCCATTCTGTATTTCCATTTATTCTTCAGAAAGTGGAGGGAGAGAATTAGAAGGGGGGGAAGAAAAAAAATTCAACTAAATTAGCTGTTTTACAGAGATTACTAAAATGTTGTAATTGCGTACAATTATCTGTAACCAGATAGAAAAATATGTGCCAGTGGAGATGTGACATGAAGTTACTTCAGACAGCTGTTATTTTCTACTAGAACAGGCTGTGCTCCATTATGTAAGATCAGAATAATATGAAAGCATATTTTTATTTGTTTGTATTTTAAGGCTACAAGTTAGCTCTCACAACTTATTGGGATACAGGCTATATTTCTACACAGCACCCATCATTGTGGGAGAAAGCATTTTGAAGAAACTTAGAAGAGCTGTGTTTATTTTCCTTAATTGCATATTAATCCTGTGCCTTTGTATTTCAAGTGGAGCTGCACAGGACCATTGCCATTTAGCACAGTGGCCCATGTTAGCCACGGCTGAGGAAGGAGGCAAAGCATCTGAGGGGAGACGGCGGCTTAGCAGCCTACTAGTAATTTCTGTAGATGCTTTAAGCTAATTTGTAGGAGGGGTCTTGTCTAGCTTCCTTTCCTCCTCAGCTTTACATGGTGTCTCTGACATGAAGAGACTGATGAAATCTCTAAGTCTGGGCTGGACAGGGCTGATCAGGACAGCCTGCAGAGAGTTTGAACCAGTGCAATTCATTCCTCATTAACAGTGAATTCACTTCTGATAGAAAGTGTGGGAAAACTCATTTGTTCTGTGAAAACATTGTCTCAGCAGTGCACCACATAGATTTACAATGACTTTTTCTTCTAGCAGCTTGGAATATTGATCTTTGGTCACTGCACTGTACAATAGCCCATCATCAGTTAACTGCTAAACTGTCATTTCTCTTTTAGAACAATTTAACAGTGAAATCCTAGCTAATTAATGTGAGTTCCCACATTGATTTCTGTAGCACCTGGGACTTTTTATAGTATGAAAAAGTTTTACAGGCTAGAATAGCTACATGTTAATTACTCTTTGATACCTATACATTTATAGAAATAGAACATGCTTAATACATATAATTTCATTTTTTGGATAATCAATGACATTTTCTGAAGAGGAAAACATAAATAAGTAGATTAAAAGCTGAATAAATTCAAGTAGGTGCCCAAGACAAGAAATACATGCCTGTGATGCTAAAGTTACAACAGATTCTTTTAAAAAACAAGCTGGAAGAATGAGGAATGAGATCATCAGATCTTTAACACAGGAAGAGTGAGTGACAGTGAAAAGTGGAACAGCTGAATATGAATGTAAACTATGCATATGGAATATGTTTTTTAAAAAAACCTTGGGGTTATTTTTTCCTTAGTGCCCATACAGAGCTTTCAGTAACCTGGAGTCAACCTAGGTTATCATTTAAAGATATATCATGTTGTCTTTCAAAATGAACACAACAAAACGTAGAAAGAGACAGTGAGTCTATGTCTTTAAGAAACACAAGTGTAAAGGTATTCTAGCCAAGTACTTTTTTGTACCTAATACAAATACCAAGTATTTCTAATGCAGGTGAGGGAAAAGAAAATGTTAAAAGCTAAAACCATGAGTATTCACTAGGAAGTTAAATGTAATACAAGCAAATGAGAGGGCCTTTCAGAGTTGCACATCAGACTTACACAACAAACGTTGTTCCTGTAAAGCGCACGTCAATCTAAAGGAGGAAGAATAGAACATTTGTCTAAAGTGCTGCTCAGTTGCACAGAGAGAGACAAAAAGTAAGTAGTACAGTATCATTTTCAAAGATAAACCTATTCCTCAAAGTCACAGATGTCTCCATTATTAAATTGCCTTTTATGGAAACTTTTGGAAAAGTTCTTTATGATCATTGTGCAGTAGCTGTCTCATTTTGGAACTGGCAGGGTTTATACATCCAAATTTACTCAATACTATACAATATAATATTATTCATAGTGTTTCCAGTAAGGGGAAAAAAAATCTGAAGTGTTAAAATCACGTCAACACTCCATTATCTGCAGTGAAAATGGGCTAGAAGAC